>NW_028274811.1:102286712-102376712 GCF_037043125.1 Eumetopias jubatus
CCCAGGACTCCAGGATCATGACCTGAGCCAAAGGCAGTCGCTTAACCAACTGAGCCACTCAGGCTCCCCTATATATATATATATATATATATATATATATATATATATATATATATATATATATATATTTTAATAGAAGAGACAAAATAGAATATAAATATAAAATGTTCAATTAAAACTAGAAAAAAGAAAATAGGGCAGGGGGCAAAAATAAAAGCAGTGAACTGAAGACAGTTACAGATTTGATAGATATCAATATGATTATATCAATAATAACTGTAAATGAGAAAGACCCAAATGCATGAATTAAGAGATAATCAGAATTTAAAAAAAAGACTCAACTATCTGCTGTACAAAAGAAACCCACTTTCATAGATGAGAAAGAAGGAGATGGAGAAAATTATACCGTGTAAACATTAATGAAAAGAAAGGTGTAGTAGCTATATTAATTTCAGACACAGCAAACTTCAGAACTAGGAAGAATATTAAGAATAAAGAAGAGCATTGAAAAATCATAAAGTATTGAGTCTCCAAGATGGCATAATAATCCTTAATGTGCATTCACCTAAAAACAGAATATCAAACTAGGTGAGTCAAAGACTGAAGGAACTGAAAAAAAGAAAAATCTACTATTATATTTTGAGACTTCAATACTCATCTGACAAATCGAGCAGGCAGAAAAATCAGTAAGAATGTAGATAAACTTAATAGTACTGCCAAACAACTTGTTCTAATCAATATTTTAAAAATACTACATCACACAACAGCAGAATACACTTTCTATTTAAGCATAGTGGGACATTCAATAAGACAGACCATACTCTGGGCCATAAAACATATAACAGTTTTTTTTTAATAGAAATCATACAGTGTATATTCTTAGACCGCAATAGGATATTAGAAATCATAACAGAAAGACTGCTGAAGGATTCCAAAATATTTGGGGATTAAACTATACATATCTAAATTTGATGTGGGCCAATAAAAAAGTCTCAAGAGAAATGAAAAAACATATTTTTAAATGAAAATGAAAATACAACTTAACAAAATTTTTAGGATGCAACAAATGCAGTGCATAGAAGGAAACCTACAGCATTAAAAGTTATATTAGAAAAGAAAAAAATTTAAAACAATAACCTAAATTTCCAGTTTAGCAAACTAGGAAAAGGAGAGAAATGTAAACCTAAAGCAAGCAGAAGAAAATAAATATTAACAATTAGAGGAGAAATCAATGATATTGAAAACAGGAAAGGAATAGAGAAAAATCAACAAAACAAAAGTTGGCTCTTATGAGAGGTCAGTAACCATCTGACCAGGCTAACCAAGAAGTAAGACACAATTCACTAATATTAAAAATGAAGAAAAAAATATAATTTTTGATTCTATGGAAAAATTCCTTGAAAGACACCGAAGTGCTACTATTCACACAAGGCATAATATCTAACTTGAGTGACCCTATTTCTATTAAATTGAATCAATAATTAACAACATTTTGAAAAGAAAGCAACATACCCAAATGATTTTAATTAGTGAATTCTAGCAAACATTTTTTTTCTATTTTTTTATTATGTAATGTTAATCACCATACATTACATCATTAGTTTTTGATGTAGTGTTCCATGATTCATTGTTTGCATATAACACCCAGTTCTCCATGCAGAATGTGCCCTCTTTAATCCCCTTCACCAGGCTAACCCAACCTCCCACCCCCCTCCCCTCTAGAACACTCAGTTTGTTTTTCAGAGTCCATAGTCTCTCATGGTTCGTCTCCCACTCCAATTTCTCCCCCTTCATTCTTCCCTTCCTGATATCTTTTTTTTTTTAACATATAAAGTATTATTTGCTTCAGAGGTACAGATCTGTGATTCATCAATCCTGCACACTTCACAGTGCTCACCATAGCACATACCCTCCCCAATGTCTATCACCCAGCCACCCCATACCTCCCACCCCCCACCACCCCAGCAACCCTGTTTGTTTCCTGAGATTAAGAATTCCTCATATCAGTGAGGTCATATGATACATGTCTTTCTCTGATTGACTTATTTTGCTCAGCATAATACCCACCAGTTCCATTCACATTGTTGCAAATGGCAAGATCTCATTCCTTTTGATGGCTGCATAATATTCCATTGTATATATATATACCACATCTTCTTTATCCATTCATCTGTCGATGGACATCTTGGCTCTTTCCACAGTTTGGCTATTGTGGACATTGCTGCTATAAACATTGGGGTGCACGTACCCCCTCAGATCCCTACATTTGTATCTTTGGGGTAAATACCCAGTAGTGCAATTGCTGGATCATATGGTAGCTCTATTTTAAAGTTTTTGGAGAACCTCCATACTGTTTTCCAGAGTGGCTGCACCAGCTTGCATTCCCATCAACAGTGTAGGAGGGTTCCCCTTTCTCCTCATCCCTGCCAACATCTGTCATTTCCTGACTTGTTAATTTTAGCCATTCTGACTGGGGTGAGGTGATATTTCATTGAGGTTTTGATTTGGATTTCCCTGATGCCGAGCGATGTTGAGCACTTTCTCATGTGTCTCTTGGACGTTTGGATGTCTTTGGAAAAATGTCTGTTCATGTCTTCTGCCCATTTCTTGATTGGATCATTTGTTCTTTGGGTGTTGAATTTAAGAAGTTCTTTATAGATTTTGGATACTAGCCCTTTATCTGATATGTCATTTGCAAATATCTTATTCCATTCTGTCAGTTGTCTTTTGGTTTTGTTGACTGTTTCTTTTGCCATGCAAAAGCTTTTTATCTTGATGAAGTCCCCAGAGTTCATTTTTGCCCTTGCTTCCCTTGCTTTGGCGATGTCTCTAGGAAGAAGTTGCTGCGGCTGAGGTCAAAGAGGTTGCTGCCTGTGTTCTCCTCTAGGATTTTGAGGGACTCCTGTCTCACATTTAGGTCTTTCAACCATTTGGAGTCTATTTTTGCGTGTGGTGTAAGAAAATGGTGCAGTTTTATTCTTCTGCATGTGGCTGTCCAATTTTCCCAACACCATTTGTTGAAGAGACTGTCTTTTTTTCCACTGGACATTCTTTCCTGCTTTGTCAAAGATTAGTTGAACATAGAGTTGAGGGTCCATTTCTGGACTCTCTATTCTGTTCCATTGATCTATGTGTCTGTTTATGTGCCAGTACCATACTGGCAGCTTGATGACAGCTTTGTAATAGAGCCTGAAGTCCAGAATTGTGATGCTTCCAGCTTTGCTTTTCTTTTTCAACATTCCTCTATTTGAGGTCTTTTCTGGTTCCATACAAATTTTAGGATTATTTGTTCCATTTCTTTGAAAAAAGTGGATGGTATTTTGATGGCGATTGCATTGAATGTGTAGATTGCTCTAGGTAGCATTGACATCTTCAGAAAGTTTGTTCTTCCAATCCATGAACATGGAACGTTTTTCCATTTCTTTGTGTCTTCTTCAATTTCTTTCATGGGTATTTTATAGTTTTCTGAGTACATATCCTTTGCCTCTTTGATTAAATTTATTCCTAGGTATCTTATGGTTTTGGGTGCAAATGTAAACGGGATCGACTCCTTGATTTTTCTCTCTTCTGTCCTGTTGGTGTATAGGAATGCCACTGATTTCTGTGCATTGATTTTATATCCTGCCTCTTTACTGAATTCCTGTATGAGCTCTAGCAGTTTCGGGGTGGAGTCTTTTGGGTTTTCCACATACAGTATCATATCTGCAAAGAGTGAGAGTTTGACTTCCTCTTTGCCGATTTGGATGCCTTTGATTTCTTTTTGTTGTCTGATTGCTGTGGCTAGGACTTCTAATACTATGTTAAATAGCAGTGGTGAGAGTGGACATCCCTGCTGAGTTCCTGACCTTAGGGGAAAAGCTCTCAGCTTTTCCCCATTAAGAATGATATTCGCTGTAGGTTTTTCATAGATGGCTTTTATGATGTTGAGGTATGTACCCTCTATCCCTAGACTCTGAAGAGTTTTGATCAAGAAAGGATGCTGTACTTTGTCAAATGCTTTTTCTGCATCTATTGAGAGCATCATATGGTTCTTGTTCTTTCTTTTATTAATGTATTGTATCACATTGATTGATTTGTGGATGTTGAACCAACCTTGAAGCCCAGGGATAAATCCCAGTTGGTCATGGTGAATAATCCTTTTTAATGTACTGTTGGATCCTATTGGCTAGTATTTTGGTGAGAATTTTTGCATCCATGTTCCTCAAGGATATTGGTCTGTCATTCTCCTTTTTGATGGGGTCTTTGGTTTGGGGTTCAAGGTAATGTTGGCCTCATAAAATGAGTCTGGAAGTTTTCCTTACATTTCTATTTTTTGGAATAGTTTCAGAATAGGTATTAATTCTTCTTGAAATGTTTGGTAGAATTCCCCTGGGAAGCCATCTGGCCCAGGGCTTTTGTTTGTTGGGAGATTTTGATGACTGCTTCTATTTCCTTAGTGTTTATAGGTCTGTTCAGGTTTTCTATTTCTTCCTGGTTCAGTTTTGGTAGTTGATCCATCTCTAGGAATGCACCCATTTCTTCCAGATTATCTAATTTGCTGGCATAGAGTTGCTCATAGTGTGTTCTTATAATTGTTTGTATTTCTTTGGTGTTGGTTGTGATCTCTCCTCTTTCATTCATGATTTTGTTGATTTGGGTCATTTCTCTTTTCTTTTGGATAAGTCTGGCCAGGGGTTTATCAATCTTGTTAATTCTTTCCTAGAACCAGCTCCTTGTTTCGTTGATCTGTTCTACTGTTCTTTTGGTTTCTAGTTCATTGATTTCTGCTCTGATCTTTATTATTTCTCTTCTCCTGCTGGGTTTAGGCTTTATTTGCTGTTTTTTTCTCTAGCTCCTTTAGGTGTAGGGTTAGGTTGTGTATTTGAGACCTTTTTTGTTTCTTGAGAAAGGCTTGTATTGCTATATACTTTCCTCTTAGGACTGCCTTTGCTGTATCCCAAAGATTTTGAACAGTTGTGTTTTCATTTTCATTGGTTTCCATGATTTTTTTTAATTCTTCTTTAATTTCCTGGTTGACCCATTTATTCTTTAGTAGGATGCTCTTTAGCCTCCACGTATTTGAGTTCTTTCCGACTTTCCTCTTGTGATGGAGTTCTAGTTTCAAAGCATTGTGGTCTGAAAATATGCAGGGAATGATCCCAATCTTTTGGTACCAGTTGAGACCTGATTTGTGACCTAGGATGTGATCTATTCTGGAGAATGTTCCAAGGGCACTAGAGAAGAATGTGTATTCTGTTGTTTTGGGATGGAATGTTCTGAATATATCTGTGAAGTCCATTTGGTCTAGTGTGTCATTTAAAGTCTTTATTTCCTTGTTGATCTTTTGTTTAGATGATCTGTCCATTTCAGTGAGGGGGGTGTTAAAGTCCCCTACTATTATTGTATTGTTGTCGATGTGTTTCTTTGCTTTGTTATTAATTGGCTTATATAATTGGCTGCTTGATTTCGACTTGGTTAGATTTTAGTTCTTTTATTTCTCCAGAAAGGGTTTCTCTAATATCTTCCATGCTTTTTTCAAGTTCAGTTAGTATCTTTAAAAATCATCATTCTGAACTCCAGTTCCGACATTGTACTAATGTCCGTATTGAGTAGGTCCCTGGCAGTCAGTTCTGCCTCTTGCTCTTTTTATTGTGATTTTTTCTGTCTTGTCATTTTGTCCAAAGGAGACTAGATGAATGAGAGAACAAAATGCTAACAGGGTAACAACATCCCCAGAAAATATACTCTAAAGAGATCAGAAAAGACCTAAAACTGGGGGGAAAGAATGGGAAAGAAAGAAAAAAGAAAAAGAAGAAAAAAGAAAAGGATAAAGATAAAACAAACAAAAACAGAACAAAACAAAACAAAAACAGAATATGATCAAATATGATCAGGCTGGTGCATAGATCAGTGCCACACACTAGGATTTGGGTGTATTTTGGTCTGTTAGAAGAAAGTGCCACCCAAAATTTTAAGAAAGAAAAACTTATATATGTACAAAAATAAGCGTTAATACGATGAAGGGATGGAATAGTACTGTAAAAATGAAAATTATAAAAGACTTTATAAAAGGAATTGTTAGATAAGAAGTTGTTTGAAAAAAGAAAGAAGAGGATTTAAAAAAAAAAAAAAGAGAGAATGTGATCAGGCAGGAGACTAGAACAAAGCCATACACTAGAGATTTAGGGTATATTTTCATCTGTTAGAAGAAACTGTATCTCAAAATTTTAAAGGGAGAACAACTTATATATTTATGCCAAAAATAAGGGTAACTACTATGAAGGGATAGAATATGACTCTAAAAATGAAAAATAAAAATGTTTTTTTAAAAAGGGATTGATAAGATGTTGTTTGAAAAGGGGAAAAAGAAAAATTTAAAAAAAAAGACATTTAAAAAAATTTAACTTTGGAAGACTAAAGAATCATGGTAAAAAAGCCATGAATTCTATGTGCATTATTCCCCTAGCGCTGGTGTTCTGCCGTTCTTATTGATCGGTCTTGGCTGGCTGTTCTTGCTGATCTTCTGGGGGAGGGGCCTGTTGCCGTTGTTCCCAGATGTCTTTGCCGGAGGTGGAATTGCCCCTTCCTTGCCGGTCCAGGCTAAGTAATCTGCTGGTGTTTGCTCTCAGGAGCTTTTGTTCCCTGCAAGCTTTCCGAACAGCTTTGGAGGACGAGAGTGAAATGGCGCCTCCCAATCTCTGCCCCCGAGGAGCCAAGAACTCAGGGCCCCACTCCTCAGTGAGCCCCCAGAGAAAAGCAGTCAGTCACTCCCGTCTCCCCGGTCTCCGGCTGCACTCCGTGCTCAACCAGCCTGTGACCTAGCATTTCTATCTCTGGCTCACGACCCCGTGTGGAGTCTCCAAACCCAGCAGATCCTTGCGGTGCGCTCCTGCACTGCTCCTCCAGGGGAGGAAGGTAAGCGTTCCTGGATTTGCCACTTGTTGGGTCTCTGTTGGAGCAGTGGCCTGACTGTGCCGTGGATCACAGTTTATGGCAACCCGAGCTGAGAGCCCGCACCTCGGCTCCGTCTCTGTAGCCAGCTTTCCCGCTCCAATACTTGGGAGCTCTGCCACACTCAGGCACCTACAGTCTCTCTGTGACTCCGAGGGTCCTGAGACCACACTGTCCCGGGAGGGTTCCACCCCCCCCCACCCTTAGCCACTGAAGCGACGTCCCTCAGCGGAGCCGACTTCTAAAAGTTCCAATTTTGTGCTCTGCTGCTCTATCACTTGCCAGAAGCAGCTGACAGAGGCCCCCTCCCCCGCTGTCTACCCTCCCGAATATCGCCTCGGATTCACTTCTCTGCACGTCCTACCTTCCAGAAATTGGTCGCTTTTCTATTCAGAGAGTTGTTGTTATTTTCTTTAATCTCCTGATCTCCTGTTGAGTTCATAGGTGTTCAGAATGCTTTGAACCCTATCCAGCTGAATTCCTGGGACCAGCCGAAATCCAGGTCTCCTACTCCTCCGCCATCTTGCTCCGCCCCCCTCTAGCAAACATTTTTTTGTTATTATGTTCCATTAGCCAGCATACGGTACATCATTAGTTTTTGATGCAGTGTTCAATGATTCATTAGTTGTGCACATCTCACAAACATTTAAAGGAGAAATAATACTAATTCTTCCTAATCTGTTCCAGAAAGTAGAAACAGAGAGATGCCTGCCTTCCTAACTTGTTAATTTGCAAGTAACTCACAAGTTAGCTTCTTTAACTTGATGAAGAACATCTATTTAAAAAAATGTACAGTTGGGGCGCCTGAGTGGCTCAGTTGGTTAAGTGACTGCCTTCGGCTCAGGTCATGATCCTGGAGTCCCAGGATTGAGTCCCGCATCGGGCTCCCTGCTGAGCAGGGAGTCTGCTTCTCCCTCTGACCCTCCCCCCCTCATGCTCTATCTCATTCTCTCTCTCAAATAAAATAAAATCTTAAAAATAAATAAAAATAAATAAAAAATAAAAAAATGTACAATTAACATCACACTTAATAATGACAGAGTAGATGCTTTTTCCCTAAGCAGAGCTAGGCAAAAATGTCCTCTCTCACAAATCCTAGTCTATATTGTACTAGAGATCTTAGTACAATAAAAGAAGAAAAAGAAATGAAAGATACACAAGATGAAAATAAATAATAATGTTGTTATTCTCAATTGACAGTACTGTCCATGTAGAAAAACTCAAACCACCCCCTAGGACTCTAAAACTCCTAGAAATAATATGCAAGTATAATAGGGTCTTAGAATAATAAGGTCAATATACAGATCAATTGCTTTTCTATATACCTGTGACATATTATTGGAATGAATAAAAAATATATTTGCAACAGCACCAAAAAAGCAATACTTAGGCAAAAATCTAACAAAATAGGTCTTAATTCTCTTCATACATTTATCTGTCTTTCTATCTATTCATCCCTTCATTAAGAAAAGTATTTCTAGAAATTTATAGGCGCTGTGTATTTGGAAATGAACTAAAATATCACACAAATAAAAAATCATACGTGTTGATAAATGTAACAGGGGAAACAGATTGGAAGACTGCCACAAAAGTCCTTGCTAAGAAGGTGACACTGAAGCTCTGGAGTGGGTGAGATAGTCACAAGAAGAGGGAGATGAAGTACCATTAAAGGAATAGCAATAGGCATCTTAGAAAAACCCTCAAAAGGGAACAAACTTCATGTGCCAGCGAACTGAAAAAGGAAGTGTGGACAGTAGAGAAGTTGGCACAAAAAAGTTGGAAAGATTGGCAGAAGCTAATCCTGAAGCCCACATTAAGATTTTTTTAAAAGATTTTATTTATTTGAGGGAGAAAGAGAGCACAAGTTTGCAGAGGGAAAAGAGAGAAATAAACTCCCCACTGAGCAGGGAGCCTGATGTGGGACTTGATCCCAGGACCCTGACATCATGACATGAGCCAAAGGGCAGATGCTTAACCAACTGAGCCACCCAGGTGCCCTGAAGTCGACATTAAGATTTTAAAATTTTTGTCCTTAGTAGTATGGATAACCTATGTGACATTTTTTTAAATTATAATAATACAACCAAATTCAAGCTACTCACTTAGAAAACAGGAATTAATCATACACTAAAATGATGTATCACAGAAGCCAAAGGCAAGATTTTAACAACCCCAAGAAGAAGCTAGAATATGATATGGAAGAGCTGATAGGACTCCACGAGCAATCTCCACAGTTCTGCTTTATTCTTTTCTAATTAATCCTTTCTGCTTTTCAGGCCCATGAGCTTATCTTTCCTTATAAATGCAGATAAGTGGGGGGAAGGGCAGAATTGTCAATCTTCCAAGCACAATCTGATATCCATTATATCATATTGCTTCCCCACCCCATATGCGCCAGAATTCTCTTTGCTCTACATTTATTTGTTTTATATAATGTAGAGTGGTTTGGCCTCTAGTCCTTTTCTATCCATTTCTTTAGAGCCCAATTTGTGCCTCATCTATATACAGAAAATCTACCCATGCTTTCTTAGTCTCGATAAATTACTCTGGTTTCCTTATTCTCAAAACATAAGTTTTCTTAAATATCTTGGTATTTTATTAAATTTTGCCTTCAACTATTTTTAAATAAATATCTTTTTTAAAATTTGTATCTTGCCAACAAGAATTCTAGGTATTTCAGAATTCAAACATTTGTTGAGCATTCACTGTGTGCCTGTATGTATAATTCCCTATATGCCTCCCATTGTGCCACACACATAGTGAATGTAATAAAACCCACAGTGAATGCTCAAATGTTTGCATAGCTAAATAAATATTAGATACATAAAACTATTATTTATAAAATGTATTTTAAAATGTTATGATGTATCCTTGTTGGCAGGGTTTTATAAAATACTTATATTGGACCAGTTTAAATTTAGCTATAGGATAGATTTACTTTACTCCGCCTAGCCCACAAATTAAGGAAATACCATATCACTAGTCATTCAGACAAGGGTATTTTCAGTAAGGAGGGAACCCCTTCCCTTATTCCTAAAGATCTTCATTTGTCATCTGGATTATTACATTAGCCTATACTCTGGAACTTGCTTGGCCTTGCTTCTCTTTTAATCAGTCTTCAACAATGCTGCCTAAGGAATCCTTCCAGTGCATAAATCCAAAGGCTCACTGCCCTGGTTTAAACCTTCAATAGATTACCATTTGGATAAAATCTACCCTAGTATGACACTCAAGATCCATTATGATCAAGCATCTTTCCATCTATTTTTCTTGAGTTGTCTATTGCCAGTCATCCAGAGATATACTAGACATTCTGTGTTTTCTCTCACCCACAACCATCCTTATTGAACCCTACTCACTCTTTAAGTCTTAGCTGAGGAAGCTTCTCCTACAATCACTGAGATAAAGAACTGATGTTTTCACCCTTCAGTCACCAATGGTCATCTTGTGATTAATCATGAATCCTGGAGACCAAGGATAGTGTCTGAACTCTTTTTAATTAGTTACTAGCACATGTCCTGGTGTTCAGTGGATTCTCAATTAGAATATGTTAACTAAATGGGGGCGGAACACTGGTACCCAAAGGTGAGGTTTAAAAAACTCTAATTGCTGGGGCACCTGGATGGCACAGTCAGTTAAGCATCCAATTCTTGGTTTCAACTCAGATCGTGATCTCAGGGTCACGAGATGGAGCCTCACATTGGGCTCTGCTCTCAGTGAAGAGTCTGCTTAAGAATCTCTCTCCCTCTTCCTCTACCCCTCCCGCTCATGCTCTCTCTCTCTCTCTCTAAAATAAATAAGTAAATCTTAAAAGAAAAAAAAAAGCCAAATTGCTTAAATGGTCAGAGGACTGATTTCTGCATTTTGTGCCAAAAAAAACTGGATTTTGGATTGGATTAATAGTCCCGGAACAGAAAATATTTAGACTATTTAAAAGCATCTTAATTAAAAGTTCCTGAAAATATCTAAAATCTTTTTTTTTTTTTTTTAATAAACAGGCCTTGCATAACCTCAGTGACCACACCATCTGTTAAGCATTTTAGTAACATTACTGAGAGTGAATTGCATTTTCTAAGTTTGGCTTATCACTCATCTGTTCTGTGTAGTAAAAGGCATGGCATTTTTAGCATGTTCAAATTGCAAGTAATTTAGCATTTCTGAAAGTTCCTTGGTGATTTGAGTCATATTCAGACAGTAATTATGATTTGTTTGAAAATGGACCATAATGCATGATTATTGTATCATATACATTGAAATGCATTTATTGACTTTCTAAATTTTGAGTACAGTAATTACCCTGAAATGAAGCAAAGCCAATTTTACTTGTTTTTATCAACTTCAAAATGTGCAAGTTAATGAGATTTACACACTGGCAATTTTTATTGTTTTACTTGCTCTGTTGTGAACATTAGCATCTCAAATCAATATATTATCCCTTTGAACTGACAGTCACCAGAGGAATACGTCAGGTTTTATTCTCTTTTGTTTTTTCATATAGGTGGTACTCTAGATCATGAGGACAAGTCAAGATGGAAGGGTTTTATTACCCAGAGTGTCTTTTATGATTGCTCAGGAGTAATGCCCTCCCTTTTTCCACTTCCCCATCAGCAGGTAAATGTAATAGCAGACTTACAACCAATGGTGAGAATAACCCAGGATATTTACATTCCTGGTAATGGGTAAGTCTTTAATTCATTCATTTGTTCTTTCATTGATATGTATTTAGTAATCATTTGTTATATGGTAGACACCATTATAGGCATGGAAGGACTCTCAATAGAAAGGCATGCTCTCTGCCTTCATGGAACTTATAATGTGGTATGGGACAAATGTACATAAATAGGCTAAGTAAGACACCAGTATGTGCTATGACCCAAGAAATAAAGAACATTCGGTGAATGTATAAGAAGGACAGGAAATCCAGTTTGGGGAATAGGAAAAACTTCCTGACCAGGGTGACAACTCAACTGAGAGCTAAGTAACAGAGGGGGAAACTCCCTGCCTAAGTGATGCAAGACACTTATGTATAAGATCAGGTCTGAATCCTGGAAAGAAAAGCAGTTTGGACCATGTGGTCCACAAAGTACCAAAATAGTAATAATTGTTCCTAAACAAACATCACTCCTTTCCACCTTTTGGAAATTGCTGTATTCATTGTTAAATGAGTCAGTAGCAGGTCTCACCGTAAAGGGATAACCTTGTACTTTTGCTCTCCTTTGAGAAAAATGCAGAGTTCTGCCAGCTTTTCCCTGTTTAATCATGTGTTAAATCTCAAGAGCTCCTTTTAGGACATTTTTTCTTTAAATGAGTCCCTTAACAAGTCTAGATGCTAAAATCACACATCCTCACCTGAATATACTTCAGAAGGTTTGGTGCTATGCACGAGTCTTCATTAGGAAAGTGACAGAATCTTGATTGTTATTTAATTTAGAGAAAATGATACCTCGTGTCTGGGCATGCTAGTTTGTGGATTTAAAAATAAATGTGAGATCTCAGAGTCAGGTGGACTTAGCTCAGGCTGTGTGGAATTCTGAATAGAGAAAATGATTCAGTGATTAGGACAATTTAGGGGACTATTTTTATTCATTCTTTAATTTTGCATTTTTAAAGGATCCTCATATTATTTGCAAATTCACTACAAGAAGTGTTTAGTATATGAGACTTTTCATAATACATGTCTATTTCTACACTGAATTAGAAGTGCATATAATTGATCTGTAATTAGAACTTTGTAGGATTTGGGGCAGTAAATTCCTTCCTTTCAAAGGGCTTCTGTTTTGTCATCTATAAAATGAGGGAGCTGATCTAGATAACAGAGGGCAAACACCTGAGAAACACTGCAATTTCCACATTCTACACCCATGGTAGGCACCATTACTCAACCACAGCACTCCTCCCTACTGAAACCAAGTGTGGCTTCAGAATCATTCTTAGCACAATGCCCTAGGCAACTGTAAATCAGAGCTAGAACAGAAAATAAAATATATTTACCATGCTTTGGCCAGATCTCTGTGGCCTCTTATGCCACTAACAGTCCTCAAATAGGATAATTCTATGGAGTGTTGTACTAGCTCTATTTTATTTTATTTTCTATTTTAAAAGATTTATTTATTTTGAGAGAGAGAGCACGCGCACGAGCACAGGTGGGAGGGGCAGAGGGAGAGAGAATCTCAGGCAGACTCCCCGCTGAGCGTGGCCTCATCGCACAACCCTGAGGTCACAACCCTTAGGTCACGACTTGAGCCAAAACCAAGAGGTGGATGTTTAACCAACTGAGTCACTCAGGCACCCTATGGAGGGCTGCACTGGTTTTAGTTCTCAATGTCACTTTTATGCAAAGAACAGATGCACATTAAAAAAACAAATTCAGGTAAGCAAAATAATAAAAGGAGAATAAAAGAATAATCACTCTTAATCCTGTACCTAGAAATAGCTCTTATTAATATCTTGAGCATTTTTATTTTGTAGCACTGTACATAGTGCTAAATTTTCTTAAGAATGCTTTAGTTGGAACTATTTTTATTCTCAAAATGTTTGGCCCCCAGATGAACAAGGTTTATTTTGAACACCTATGGATTAACATGATCATTTTCAAGGCATTCTGATGATCTTTTTTTTAACGTGAGATCTCATTTTTACTGGCCAGTTCTCATCTTTTCCCTAGGAAAGCAAATTCTCATGTGACCAATTAACATCTTTATAACTAGAGGCCAAATGGCTCCTCTTCTTTATTCTCTTTATAGCAGAAAGGTAATCTTTCTAAAACTCGTAAGGAATAGGAATGTAGTGAAAGGGAATATAGAGGAAAGATAACCTTTTACTAACAGTATGTTTAAGAAACAAAGACACTAGTGGCTCTTAATAGTTTTTAAAACATAATACAACTTTATAATGTGCAAATTTCAGGGAAATAAAGTATTCTATTATAATGTTTTTCTAGCAACCTTGTTATTTACCTGCAGCTAAATTTCTAGGTTTCTCATATTTCAGTATATACATACACCTTAAGTATATATACTACATATAATATACATACTTTATTATACAGTGTATATATACTTTTAGTGTATATATACACACATACTCAATGTGTATACTTATATTTATTTTTATATATTTATATAAAATACAAATAAAGTTACACTTAATATAAATATATTTATGCATTTTATATATATACTTTATACTGCAAATATACACATGTAGTTAAAAGACACCATTTAGTTTTCATATATTGAAAATGCAGTAATTATATAATTAAGAAATTGGAGCACTATATTAACTCTTTCTCATCCTAAAGGTATGCTCCAGCAATTCTCCTCTCACCTACATTATTTTTCACCCTCTAGTGGATCATCTCCACGAGCATATAAAAAGATATTATTATTCTCATTTTTTAAAAAAAATCATTAAACTCATTAAGAAAATACACTACTCAAAAAAAAAAAAAAAAAAACGGGCAGAAGATCTGGACACTTCCCTAAAGAAGATATATAAATACTTAATTTAAGCATATAAAAAGATGCTCCATATCATATGTTACTTGGGAAGTGTAATAAAAATAAAAATAAAATACTATTAATACCTATTAGAATGGCCAAAATCTAGAATATTGACAACACAATATTGGTGGAATGTGGAGCAACAGGAACTCTTTTGCTCATTACTGGTGGGAATGCAAAATGGTGAAGCCACTTTGGAAGACATTTTGGTGGTTTCTTAACAAAACTGTTGAACATAATTTTACCATAAAATCTAGCAATTACACTCCTTGGTATTTATTCAAATGAGTTTGCAATGGACTGCATGCTTGTGTCCCCACAAAACTGTATGTTGAACTCTTAATACCAGTGTGATGATATTTGGAAATTGGCCTTTAGGAAGTAATTAGATCTTGAGGGTAGGACCTTCATGAATGAGATTAGTGCCATTAAAGAGGCCAGAGAGATAGCTACCTAGCTTTCTTTCCACCAAGTAAGGATATAAGAATTCAGCAGTCTGCCCTAAAAATCCTCTGTACTTCACCTATTCATCATCTCTCACTCCACCCTCCACCCTGGCAACCACTGACCTTTTCAAGGTGATTCAATGTCACATAGTTAGAATCATACAGTACATAGGCTTTTCAGTTGGCTTCTTTCTAGCCATATTTAAGCTTCCTCCATGCCTTTTTACAGCTTGATAGCTCATTTCCTTCCAGCACTGAATAATATTTCATTGTCTGGATGTACCACATTATCCATTCACTATGGAGGACATCTTGATTCCTTCGAAGTTTTGGCAATTATGAATAAATCTGCTATAAACATCTGTGTGTGGATTTTTGTGTGAATATCAGTTTTCCACTACTTCAGGTAAATACCAAGAAGCACAATTGCTGGATCATATGGCAAGAGTATGCTTAGTTTTGTAATAAAACACCAAACTGTCCTCTAAAGTGGCTCTACCATCTTGTATTCGCACTAGGAACAAATCAGAGTTTCTACTGCCTCACATCCTTGCCAGCGTTTTTTGTTGTCAGTGTTCCGGATTTTGGTCATTGTAATAGGTATACAGTGGCACATCACTTTTTTTTTAATTTGCATTTCCCTGATGACATATGATGAGGAACATCGTTTCATATGCTTATGCTTATTTTCCATCTGCATAACTTCTTTGGTGAGGTGTCTGTTAAAAATTTTTTAATCAGGTTATTTTCTGATTTTTGAGTTTTAAGAGGTGTTTGTATATTTTAGATAACAATCCTTTATCAGGTATGTCTTTTGTCAATATTTTCTCCAGCCTGTGGCTTGTCTTTTTAGGCCCTTGCTAGTGTATTCACAGAGCAAAAAATTTCAATTTTAATGTACAGCTTATCAATTTTTTCTTTCATGATTGGGTCTTTGATGTTGTATCTTAAGAATCATGACCAAACACTACATCATCTAGATTTTCTTCTATGTTCACTTCTAGTAGTTGTATAGTTCTAATAGCTTCTAAGATATTTGGGGGGGGTAGTTTTATATCCATACAATCATATTATGTATTTTTGTACTGTATACCTAATATCTTCTCTTGATTACACTGGCTGATGCTTCCAAGACAATACTGTGCAATAGCATTGACAGTGGGTCCTTATTTTCTTTGTGTCTTTAACAGAAATGCCCCTGGTGTTTTGATAGTGGTGATGTTGATTATATATATATATATCTCCACACATATATATATTTTTATATATATATATGCACACACATATATGTAAAAGAAATCTTAACTAGCTTATTATTTTTTTATTTTTGTGTCAATTTGAAATATAATGGACTGAAAAATGTTAGTCACACTATTATTTCATATCTATAAATGTTTCTTTGCTTTTCCTATTGATTTTATACCCTTTTGTTTCTATAATTCTTTGTTTCTTAAAGATTCATGACATAGAGATCTTAAATCTATTAAAATGGGATCCTTAAAAATTAGGTGTCCTGATTTTCTGACTCAGGTGGAAGAAAATCCTTATTATACCAAATTTTAGTCATGTATATATATATACATGTAGTCCATTATATTTTCAGAATAAAGATCATGCATTCTCTTACTCCATTCATGTTAATGCATTTTTGAGGAATTAGGAAGGAACTACCCTTGTTTGTAGGTAAAAAAATTTGTGTTTTTTTGGTACAAAAATGTTATTTGTACAATAATTATGCATAATGATACTGATCTCAGAGCATGAAATGCCATTGATTTTTTTTATATAGTACTAGGACTATATTTTTTGCCTTAAGACATCCACATTTTTTTCAACCAAGCTCTTCTTTGTAAGCATGAATAAAAATTGAAAGATGGCCACCACAGGCTAAAAGTTTAATCTGACGTCCATGGAACAGGATGGATTAACCCAGAAAGGATTGATCTTTACAGCCTCCTTGCAGAAATCAATGTGGCAATTTGCAAGAATTTGTGTGTATTGTTCCATAAATATTTGAACATTTTATTGATAGTCTGTATTAAATATTTTAAAGGAAGGGAAACCAAATTGTGCTAAGCACTTGATAACCCCTGCTCCTAATTCTTAAGATTCTTACAATATACTGTTTTCTTTCCTAGTCTATATACAAAACAACCCAGTAAGAGTCAAAGAGTAGGACAAGTGCTACTTATCCCACTGAGAGGAAGAAATAAGATCCTTTATAGGTGAAGGTGATGGCATTGAAGTTTTCTTACCAGTGCAAAAGTTTATGACTACACTTAAAGTTTGACCTCCTAAGTAGATTTGTTAAATTTATGTTTTATCCTGCCTGCACATAATTTCCTGTGTTAAAGATTTCACGGTTAAATCCAGAATACCTAATGCAGCACAGCAAGTGATAAAATGTATCTTAAGTTCAGGAGTAGAACTGCTTTTAGTCCTCTATGACAGTGACACATAGCTGTATTTGCAGGACTGTGTTTGAACTCCATTAAGTATCATTCACACACAGCCACACTTATACACACTCATTAGAAAAGTGAATATATTGTGGAAAATAACATTTTAGTGATTATGAATGCTGGTGACTACAGCAGTGCTCTAGATTCTGCAGAATTCTTTTTTTTTTTTTTAGATTAATTTATTTATTTGAGAGGGAGAGAAAGGAGGGGGCAGAGGGAGAGGGACTGAGCGAGGAGGCGGACCTAGGGCTCCATTTCAAAGCCTTGAGATCACAAACTGGGTAAAACCAAGTGTCCGAAGCTTAACCCACTGGACTACCCAGGTGCCCCTAGATTCTGCAGAATTCTTAATTCAAATTACAAAAGAAATGCTGCTGATAATAAAAAAGGAAAACACCTCTACATAATAGAAAACCTGTTCTGTGTTTAAGAGCAAAGCAATAAATATTATTGATCATTACATCTTGCACAGTACTTTGTATATTATAGACGTGTGATTCATGCCTGTGGATTGATGGATATATCAGGCTGCTATATAGCTAAGCCATTAAAAAAGCATCAATTTATTACGGATTATCCACTGGCTACTACTTTAATTCACTACTCTTAGGAAACTATTCATATGAAATTCAATTAAACCCTTCCTTTTGAATAGAAATTTTTTATGTAGAGGGATAATACTTTTCCCTCCTCGCCACACCTCCTCATTGCAGTCAAGTACTCTACCAAATTGGTGGAAATGGATGTAACTTAGCAGAAGTATATATACAATTTATAAATATGTCTGAGTGGTGCTTGAAAATAAGAACTATACAAGTCAACAAATCCTGTGGCCAACATGTCATTTTAGGTTTAATAGAATAGGAGATGAGATAGTGCACCTTTATATTGGATTAAAACTTGTTTGACCAATTGTTTTCAGGTCTGAGCTTACATGTGTAAAAAAAAAAAAAAAAAAAAAAAAAAGATGGTTCCTGCAGCCGAGCAAGCAGTGCAAAGATGCCCATCCCCAGACAGCACCCCAGCCGACTGACTCCAGTCGCCAGTTCTTCAGGCTGATGCTTCAAGAGGAGCAATTGGGCGTCTCCAAAACAAAGTCAGGGAGCCCCTCCAGCAGCTGCTTCTGCGTTGGGCCCTGCCGGGGCTGTCAGAACAGATGAGCTCCTTTCTCACATTGCTATACCCACGTGGGTCTCCTGGACATGAGCCTGTTTGCAAAGTTAGATGTTTTGAGGGCTTGTGTCTCAGGTGCAGGTCTTAAAAGTTGGGGTGCTGTGAGGTTTAAACCCTTCCCTCCTCAGGAAAAAACTCCCATTTTGAGCTCCCTCCTGCCTGTAGGTTGCCCTGCTGGGGTGGCGTTTCTGGCAGGATTGTGCCCCAGCCTCTCCTACCTGCTTTCATGTGGGCCTTCTCTCCTTCCCCCAGGCTTAGGTGTTGTTAAGCTGGGTTCGTTTGTTTGTTTGTTTGTTTGTTCAGTAGAAGTTTTTCCACACATCTGTAGCATCCATTTGTTCCCTGGAGGAGGTGAGTTCAGGTTCCTCACGTCGCCATCTTGAGTCGGAACCGCACTTTTAGTGGAAGAGTGAAAACAGCTGAGGGAGACATGGTGCGAGAGAGCAAAAGCACTTTACACAAGGGCAATGAAAGGAAGTGGGGGCAGGTGGGTTTAGCTTAAGAAGAGAATGCTTAAAAAAGAGTAATGGTTTTAAAATGTAAGGTTAAGAACAAAACAGCAAAAAATAAATAAATAAAAGGTAAAGTCATTTTATTCTGTTTAAAACTATGAAGTGGAGTCCTTTCTTATTCAGCAAAAGACGGAACCTCTAAAATTGTGGTTGTCCATGATGTGGGAAGAGTGGATTTTACCTGTCTAAGGATATTTAGCAAAGTCAGGAGACATTTTTGGTTGCCATCATGAGGGATGAGTGTGCTACTGGAATCTGGTGGATAGAGGTCGGGATGCTGATAAACATCCTACACTGTACAGGACAGCCCTTCACAACAAAGAAGCATCCAGCTCGAAGTGTAGGTGCTGAGCTTGAGAAAGACCTAAAAAGACCTCAAGGCCCTTCTTAACAAGCTTGGGTCACTTCTTTGTCATCTCCTCCAATTGTCCATGTATTTGCTGAGCCCCAACCATAATGGCTTCCTCACTCTTTCTAATATGTTTCTTCCTCAAAAGTCTTGTACTATTCCCTCTCTTTGGAAGCTACTTTCCTCAAATAACAGCATGGTCTTTGTCCTCATCTCTTTCAGGGTTTTGCTCTCACTAAGCACTTCTTGAACTCTCTGCTTAAAATTTCCATCGCCACCACTGTCCTTGTGGCCTATGCTTCTTCCTTCTCTATATTGCATTAATTTATTTTATTGCCTACCTCTCCCCACTATCATGTAAACCTAAAAGGGGAAGAATTGTTTCTATTTTGTTCCCTCCTGTATCCCTATTTCTGGGAATTGTATTTTTGAGTTTATGAATAAAAGGAAGAGCTGTATAAAATTTCTCATGTAAAGCATTCTATATATATGAACAAAGAAAAATTTGGGACCAACTGATAGGGCCTATAGGAAGATGAACTTCAAAAAGTACAATCTATTAAGGTATCAAAAAAGAATTGATAGAGAGCTCTATATTGCAGATTTCTTTATGTTCAAGCAATGACAAAATAATCACTGAACAAGGATAGATAGATGGGATTCAAGCACTGGCTCTTAAAGTTTCTGACAAGCTACAAGGTGGTAATATGCACAGGCTTTGGAGCTAGACTTATCCAGGCTTGGCTTCAGTTCTACCACCCTGCATATTCACTGTGAACCCTTGGGCAGATTACTGAATCTCTCTGAGCATTACATTGCTTTTTATGTAAAATAGGGATAGCAATAATATAGTCTGCAAAAGATCAATTAGAGGCATAAATAAGATATTCTGTGTGAAGTACCTCGCACATAGTTAAATGCATATATTTGTTAATAATAATAACTATTAAAAAATAAATAATACTAGTGTTAATATTATATTTTTTTCCAGAGTATATAACTTTGTCTCTTTTATTTTAAGTATTTCAGATTTGTTATCTCTACCTTAATATCCACCATATTTTTTCCAGAATTTTCCTAAGGACAGAAGTTTAATCAATCCTCAGTGCCAGTACAGAATTATTACACTACTCTTCTGTCAACCCAGGCCCGCTCTCAAAATACTTAGGGTAAGTTCTCAGTCTCAATGCTGACATGCCTATTACATTTTAAATGTCTAGAAATTTTATTTGCAGAATAAAAATAAGAATTTTATTTGTAGAAATTTTCCTGTAGCTCTTATTTTTTTAAATTTTATTTTATTATGTTATCTTAGTCCCCATACAGTACATCATTAGTTTCTGATGTAGTGTTCCATGATTCATTGTTTTCGAATAACACCCAGGGCTCCATGCAACGTGTCCTCCTTAATACTCATCACCTCTAAAACCCTCAGTTTGTTTCTAAAACCCTCTAAAACCCTCAGTTTGTTTCTCGGAGTCCATAGTCTCTCAATGTGGTTTTGATTTTAATTTCCCTGATGGCTAATGATGATGAACATTTTTTCATGTGTCTGTTGGCCATTTGTATGTCATCTTTTGAAAAGTGTCTTTTGATGTCTTCTGCCCATTTTTTTGACTTGATTATTTGTTTATTGGGTGTTGAGTTTGAGAAGTTCTTTATGATCTTGGATATCAGCCCTTTGTCTGTAGTGTCATTTGGAAATATCTTCTCCCATTCTGTGGGTTGCCTCTTTGTTTTATTGACTGTTTCCTTTGCTGTGTAGAAGTTTTTTTTATCTTGATGAAGTCCCAAAAGTGCATTTTTGCTTTTGTTTCACTTGCCTTTCGAAATGTACCTTGAAAGAAGTTGCTGTGGCCGATGTCGAAGATGTTACTGCCTATGTTCTCCTCTAGGATTTTGATGGATTCCTGTCTCACATTGAGGTCTTTCATCCGTTTTGAGTCTTTCTTTGTGTATGGTGTTAGAGAATGGTCGAGTTTCATTCTTATGTATATAGCTGTCCCTTTTCCCAGCACCATTTATTGAAGAGACTGTCTTTTTTTATTGCATATTTTTTCCTGCTTTATCGAAGATTATTTTACCATAGAGTTGAGGGTCCGTATCTGGGCTCTCTATTCCATTCCATTGGTCTATGTGTCTGTTTTTGTGCCAGTACCATGCTGTCTTGGTGATCACAGCTTTGTTATATAGCTTGAAATTGGGCAACTGATGCCCCAGCTTTGTTTTTCTTTGTCAACATTTCCTTGGCAATTCGGGGTCCTTTCTGATTCCATACAAAATTTAGGATTGTTTGTTCCAGCACTTTGAAAAATGTCATTGGAATTTTGATCGGGATAGCATTGAAGGTATAGAATGCTCTGGGTAGCATAGACATTTTAACAATGTTTATTCTCTGATCCATGAGTATGGAATGTTTTTCCATCTTTTTGTGTCTTCCATTTCTTTCATGAATGTTCTGTAGTTCCTAGAGTATAGATCCTTTACCTCTTTGGTTAGTTTTATTCCAAGGTATCTTATGGTTTTTGGTGCTATTGTAAATGGAATCAATTCTCTAATTTCTCTTTCTACAGTTGCATTGTTAGTGTATAAGAAAGCAACTGATTTCTGTGCATTGGTTTTGTATACTGCCACATTATTGAATTGCTGTATAAGTTCTAGTAATTTGGGGGTGGAGTCTTTTGGATTTTCCTCATAAAGTATCATGTCATCTGTGAAGAGAGAGTTTGACTTCTTCTTTGCCAATTTGTATGTATTTTATTTCTTTTTGTTTTCTGATTGCTGTTGCTAGGACTGCTAGTACAATGTTGAACAATAGTGGCAAGAGTGGGCACCCTTGACGTGTTCCTGATCTTAAGGGAAATGCTCTCAGCTTTTCCCCATTGAGGATGATATTTGCTGTGGGTTTTTCATAGATGGATTTTATGAACTTGAGGAATGTTCTCTCTATCCCTATACTCTAAAGAATTTTAATCAGGAAAGGATGCTTTATTTTGTAAAATGCTTCTTGTGCATCAATTGAGAGGACCCTATGGTTCTTCTCTCTCCTCTTATTAATGTGTTCTATCACATTGATTGTTTTGAGAATGTTGAACCATCCTTGCATCCCGGGGATAAATCCCACTTGGTCGTGGTGGATGATCCTTTTAATGTATTGTTGGATCCTATTAGCTAGGATTTTGTTGAGAATTTTGGAATCCATATTCATCAGGGATATCAGTCTGAAAGTCTCCTTTTTGACGAGGTCTTTGCCTGGTTTGGGGATTAAGGTAATGCTGGCCTCATAGAATAAGTCTGGAGCCTTTCCTTCTGTTTCTATTTTTTGAAACAGCTTCAGGAGAATAGGTATTATTTCTTCTTTGAATGTTTGGTAGAATTCCCCAGGGAATCCATCAGGCCCTGGACTCTTGTTTTTGTGGGAGGTTTTTGATCACGGCTTCAATCTCGTTACTGGTTATTGGCATATTCAGGTTGTCAGTTTCTTCCTGTTTCAGTCTTGGGAGTTCATATGTTTCCAGGAGGCATATATTTATTCCAGGTTGCTTAATTTATTGGCATATGGTTGTTGATAATAATTTCTAATAATTGTTTCTATTTCCTTGGCGTTAGTCGTGATCTCTCCCCTTTCGTTCATAATTTTCTTAATTTGGGTCCTTTCTCTTTTCTTTTGGATAAGTCTGCCCAGTGGTTTATCAATCTTATTAATTCTTTCAAAGAACCAGCTTCTAGTTTTGTTGATCTGATCTACTGTGTTTCTGGTTTCTAATTCATTGATCTCTGCTCTAATCTTAATTATTTCTCCTCTAATGCTTGGCTTAGGTATCATTTGTTTTTTTTCTCCAGTTCTTTAAGGTGTAAAGTTAGTTGGTTAATTGGGAATTTTTCTATTTTTTTGAGTGAGACTAGGTATTTCCCCCTTAGGACCGCCTTTGCAGTATCCCATAGGTTTTGGAGCGATGTGTTTTCGTTCTCATTGGTTTCCATGAATTGTTTAAGTTCTTCTTTGATTTCCTGGTTGACCCAAACATTCTTGAGCAGAGTGGTCTTTAGCTTCCAAGTGTTTGAATTTCTGCCAAATTTTTTCTTGTGATTGAGTTCCAGTTTTAAAGCATTATGGTCTGAGAATATGCAGGGAATAATCTTAATCTTTTGGCATTGGTTGAGACCTGATTTGTGACCCAGTCTGTGGTCTGTTCTGGAGAAAGTTCCATGTGAGCTCGAGAAGAATGAGTAATCTGTTGTTTTAGAGTGGAATGTTCTGTATATATCTATGAGGTCCATCTGGTCCAGTGTGTCATTCAAAGCTCTTGTTTCCTTGTTGATTTTCAGCTTAGATGATCTGTCTATTGCTGAGAGTGTAGTATTGAGGTCTCCTACAATTAACATATTATTATCAATATGATTCTTTATTTTGGTTAACAGTTGGCTTATGTAATTGGCTGCTCCCATGTTGGGGGCATAGATATTTACAATTGTTAGATCTTCTTGTTGACTAGACCCTTTAAGAATGATATAGTGTCCTTCTGTGTCTCTAACTACAGCCTTTAGCTTAAAATCTAATTTGTCTGATATAAGAATTACTACCCCAGCTTTCTTTTGAGGTCCGTTGGCATGGAAAAATGGATCATCATCCCTTCACTTTCAGTCTGGATGTATCTTTAGGTTCAAAATGAGTCTTTTGACAGCATATGGATGGGTCCTGCCTTTTGATCCAATCTGCAACCCTGTGCCATTTTATGGGAGCATTTAGGCCTTTCACGTTGAGAGTAATTTTTGAAAGATATGAATTTATTGTCATCATGTTGCCTATGAAGACCTTGTTTCTATAGATTGTCTCTGTAAATTTCTGTTCTATATCACTTTGGGGGTCTTTCTCCTTTTATAGAACCCCCCTTAATATTTCTTGCAGGGCCAGCTTAGTGGTCACATATTCTTTCAGTTTCTGCTGGTCTTGGAAGCTCTGTATCTCTCCAACCATTCTAAATGACAGCCTTGCCAGATAAAGTATTCTTGGCTGCATGTTCTTCTCATTTAGTACCCTGAATATGTCTTGCCAGGCCTTTCTGGCTTGCCAGGTCTCTGTGGATAGGTCTGACGTTATTCTGATGTTCCACCCTCTGTATGTAAGGAATCTATTCCCCCTAATTGTCCTTAACATGTTTTCCTTGGTTCTAAGATTTGTGAGTTTTACTATTACATGCCAGGGCGTTGGCCTGTTTTCCTCATTCTTGGGAGGGGTCCTCTCTGCCTCTAGAACACAAATGTTTGTTTCATTCCCCATATTAGGGAAGTTCTCTACTATGATTTGCTTAAATATATCTTCTAGTCCTCTCTCTCTCTCCACCCCCTCAGGGATCCCAGTAATTCTGACATTGGAACGTTTCATGGTGTCAGTTATTTCTCTAATTCTGTTTTCATGGATTATAAGCTGTTTTTCCAAGGCCTCCTCTTTTGCCTTCTTTTCTATCAATTGGTCTTCTAGATCACTAATTCGTTCTTCTGCCTTGTTTACCCTAACTGTTAGAGTGTCCAGGTTAGATTGGATCTCATTGATAGCATTTTTAAGTTCTGCCAATTCAGCTTTCATTTCTGCCCTTAGAGACTCTATGTTGCCATTAATCAATTTCTCCATTCTAGCTATCATCTTCATAACTGTTACCCTGAAGTCCATTTCCGACATCTTGGTTATATCTGTATCCATTTGTAAATCTGTGGCAGAAGTCACAGTCTCTGAGTCTTTCCTATATTGGGGTTCCTCCACCTAGTCATTCTGTTGAGAGGTGGTTGAGGGAATGTACAGAGTCTACATTCTTGACTACAACCCAAGCAAGATTCACTTGTTTTGTAGGGACCTTAGGGTAGTTGGCCTCTTGTTCTCCAAGCCTATCTTCTGGGGGAGGGGCCTGCCACACTGTTACTCAGGCAACCCCGTTTGGGCAGAGTTGCCCTGCCCCCTTCGGGGGGGATGGGCTCAGTGAAAACTGGTTTTGGGGGGCTTTTGTTCTCTGGCGTCTTTCCCTGGGAGCTTTCCACATCTCTTCCGAGAGTCAGAGCAGAAGAGACCGTTTCCAACCCTCTGCCTCAGAACAGAGAAATCGCAGTCTGTTCTTCAGTGAGCTCTCCAGGCCACACTGTCTCTCTTTCTGTCCTGCTGCTATAAACTGCAGCATCCTGGGTTTTGCGCCCCTCAGCGAGGACTCCTCGCCTCCAGGTCGAGGCACATCTCTGCCTTTGTGCTTCTAAAACCGCCAGCTGCCTCCAGTTCACACGGGCAGCCCCAACACTCCAGATTTCAGTCCGGGGGGCTGCCCTAAAGTCCTTTCCCCACTGCTACCAGTCTGCGAGTCTGTGCCCTGTCCCCAGCGCAGGATGCTTTCACTCACTGGTGGTGCAGAATCCTGACAGCTCCCTCCCCCTTCCATTTATCTTCTGATATCTTCCCATGGAATCATGGCTTGCCACTTCATACCTCAAAATCTACCACCTGCAATATTCTGTTTGTAGAAATCCAGATATATCTTCTTTTTTTTTTTTAATTTATGTTTTGTTTATTACATAGTGGCATAAATAAATGTGCTCATCATATAAATCTTTTTTAAATCTTATTTTATTATGTTATGTTAATCACCATACATTACATCATTAGTTTTTGATGTAGTGTTCCATGATTCATTGTTTGCATATAACACCCAGTGCTCCATTCAATACATGCCCTCTGCCCTCTTTAATACCCATCACCAGGCTAACCCATCCCTGCACTCCACCCCCCCTTCTAGAACCCTCAGTTTGTTTCTCAGAGTCCATAGTCTCTCATGGTTTGTCTTCCCCTCTGCATTCCCCCCCTTCATTTTTCCCTTCCTATTATCTTTTTTTTTTTTTAACATATAATGTATTATTTGTTTCAGAGGTACAGGTCTGTGATTCATCAGTCTTACACAATTCACAGCGCTCACCATAGCACATACCCTCCCCAATGTCTATGACCCAGCCACCCCATCCCTCCCACCCACTACCCCTCCCGCAACCCTCAGTTTGTTTCCTGAGATTAAGAATTCCTCATATCAGTGAGATCATATGATACATGTCTTTCGCTGATTGACTTATTTTGTTTAGCATAATACCCTCTAGTTCCATCCACGTTGTTGCAAATGGCAAGATTTCGTTCCTCTTGATAGCTGCATAATATTCCATTGTATATGTATACCACATCTTCTTTATCCATTCATCTGTTGATGGACATCTAAGCTCTTTCCATAGTTTGGCTATTGTGGATATTGCTGCTATAAACATTGGGGTGCATGTACCCCTTCAGATCACTACATTTGTATCCTTGAGGTAAATACGCAGTAGTGCAATTGCTGGGTCATACAGTAGCTCTATTTTCAACTTTTTGAGGAACCTCCATACTGTTTTCCAGAGTGGGTGCACCAGCTTGCATTCCCACCAATAGTGTAGGAGGGTCTCCCTTTCTCTGCATCCCTGCCAACGTCTGTCATTTCCTGACTTGTTAATTTGAGCCACTTTGACTGGGGTGAGGTGGTATCTCATTGAGGTTTTGATTTGGATTTCCCTGATACCGAGCGATGTTGAGCACTTTTTCATGTGTTTTTTGGCCATTTGGATGTCTTCTTTGGAAAAATGTCTGTTCGTGTCTTCTGCCCATTTCTTGATGGGATTATTTGTTTTGGGTGTTGAGTTTGATAAGTTCTTTTTAGATTTTGGATACTAGCCCTTTACCTGATATGTCATTTGCAAATATCTTCTCCCATTCTGTCAATTGTCTTTTGGTTTTGTTGACTGTTTCTTTTGCCATGCAAAAGCTTTTTATCTTGATGAAATCCCAAGAGTTCATTTTTGCCCTTGCTTCCCTTGCCTTTGGCAATGTTCCTAGGAAGAAGTTGCTGTGACTGAGGTTGAAGAGGTTGCTGCCTGTGTTCTCTTCTAGGATTCTGATGGACTCCTGTCTCACATTTAGGTCTTTCAACCATTTGGAGTCTATTTTTGTGTGTGGTGTAAGGAAATGGTCCAGTTTCATTCTTCTGCATGTGGCTGTCCAATTTTCCCAACACCATTTGTTGAAGAGACTGTCTTTTTTCCATTGGACATTCCTTCCTGCTTTGTTGAAGATTAGTTGGCCATAGAGATGAGGGTCCTTTCCTGGCCTCTCTATTCTGTTCCATTGATCTATGTGTCTGTGTTTGTGCCAGTACCATACTGTCTTGATGATGACAGCTTTGTAATAGAGCTTGAAGTCCAGAATTCAGTATGATACTTTAGGTGGAAAACCCAAAAGACACCACTGCAAAACTGCTAGAACTCATACAGGAATTCAGTAAAGTGGCAGGATATAAAATCAATGCACAGAAATTAGTTGCATTTATACACACCAACAACAAGACAGAAGAAAAAGAAATTAAGGAGTTGATCCCATTTACAATTGCACCCAAAACTATAAGATACCTAAGAATAAATCTAACCAAAGAGGAAAAGAATCTGTACTCAGAAAACTATAAAATACTCATGAAAGAAATTGAGGAAGACACAAATAAATGGATAAACGTTCCATGCTTATAGATCGGAAGAACAAATATTGTGAAGATGTCAATGCTACCTAGAGCAATCTACACATTCAATGCAATCCCTATCAAAATACCATCCACTTTTTTCAAAGAAATGGAAAAAATAATCCTAAAATATGTATGGAACCAGAAAAGACCCCGAATAGCCAGAGGAATGTTGAAAAAGAAAAGCAAAGCTGGCAGCATCACAATTCCAGACTTCAAGCTCTTCTAGTGTCCAGTTTCCATATTATTGTAATGTACCTGGTAAAAACTTAATAAATACTTAACTACGTGTGGCTCATAGTATTCTTACTGATGATTGTAAGCTAGAAATTTAAAGCAGCATGCTAAAACTCTTGTACTGTCTCAATTCCCCTCACTATACCTTCAGGATTTTCTGATGACTGTATTTTAGTCACATGAATCCAACATTTCCCCCCCAACTGATAGAGGAAAGGAGAATGAGAGGGGACAGGAGAGAAGAGAGATAAGAAGAAGGAGAAGGAGGGAGAGAGGGAGAGAGAGAGAGGCAGAAAGAGAGAAATAGAGAACAATTTAAAAGAGGTGATTTCATTGACCACTTCTCACCATGGGTATATGGGCTGGAGTGATCTTGAAATGACAGAGTGAATTTCTTACTTTCTCATTCATTCCCAAATACTCAGAGTATATCATATGACATGGGATTCTAGGATTTACAGATACTTAATTTTTATCACGTGAGCTTTTAGTATGAATATAGCAGACATATTGCATATTTTATTTTACATGGACATTTTAAAGAATTACAACGTATTTCTGACAGCATATAATTCTTATCTTACCTATTAGCTTTAAAAGCAAATCCCATTTCCTGTGTTTCCATTGCATACATCCTAGTTTCAGAAAAATTAAATATGTAACATTCTGTATCATAGATACAGGACAATTTTTTTTTTTTAAATTGAAGTAGCTGCATAGTGACAACTGTATTATCATTAAGAATTGGTACTTCTCAAAAGAATAGTAGCTAAGTTATCTGTAGTTTCTTCTATGGCAACACAAATGTTGATTTTTAAAAATAACAGCTCTCTATAATTTAGTCCTCCCCACATTATGATGCCTCACAAAAAAACTTTTCAAATATGTTTGTCCTTCCTTTGGTTGAAGGCGCCTTTGGAAAGGTACGATGTTTTATTAGAATTATAACAAAATGAAAATCAATGGTTGCTGGGGTTGCAATAGTGAGCTATATGAACAAGTAAAATTAGAAAATAAAATCTTCCTGTATTTAATTACATTATTAAGATAGAAGCATTAATGGAGTTTCACATCTTTTTAACTTCAGTCATTACATATGGGGGCTGTATAGAGCACCTATCTGCAAGTATCATTAAATAGTATTTTCAAAGATGCCTGAACTATTGGAACCAACCACTGATACCATGTTTTTTTGTTTTGTTTTTGTTTTTCTTTTTCACTTAAATTAATCCTCAGCTGAGAAAAGTGGTTCTTAATTGTTATGACTATAGTCATGTTTATTCAAATAATTAAAAATAAGGTTATCAGCAGGAAAGAACAACTTTGTGTCCTGAATTGCAGTTTTCTTATACCTTACAGAGGAAATGAAATATTCACATTGTCTCCATGTGGAGAGATTTTGTGGTAGGAATAGACACTGTAATTTGTCTGTGGTACAAATATTCCTATATACATCACACTCATTCAGGAAATGCCCAGAATCTAAATTACAATAAAACTATTTCGGTCAAGATGGATTCAGGGTAAACCATCAGGGTACTTAGAATATATGTGTGTGTGTGTGTGTGTGTGTGTGTGTGTGTGTGTGTATTTATATATATATATCTCAATAAATAAATCAGGGACTTAAAATATATACCCTAATATACTTGGAGATAATTGTATTGTATATACCATATACAATACATATTGTATTGTATATGTTATACATATATATATTGTATATACATATACCAGTATATCTCTACTTTGATAATAAGGATTAAAGAAGAAAAAGAAGGCATGATGAGAAAAGAAGAAGCATGATGAAGATATAAATGAAACGTAGCTATCTCCAGATTAACATCTTGGTGATTATAAAGCTTTCATTTTGATTTGTTTTCCAAGCTGTCAAGAAAAGCATGCTCACGTGTTGTACTTATTGAATGTCATTTCCTGAATATTAACAATTAAGCTACCTTTAACAGATACGAAATGATAGAAATTCTGAGTGTTCTTTCTTCACTACACTTCTGCATTTATTTGCAGATTTGGGTTGATAGAATGTTCACTGAATTATTAAGGTTACTTTAAAAATGAAATGCAAAAAGTTTTTTTTTCTTTTTTCTTTCACCTCTTTTAAGAAAAATTCTAGACCACAGTGAAAAATCCACCCCAGAAATAGCCTAAAGAATAGGCTAAGTTAAGTCATTATTTTGAAATAGAAGATAGCAGTTGCTTAAGCAGTATTATCAATACTGTATGATGAGACTAATTCTATCAAGCCCTTGGGTATACAAGCCATATCTACATAATACCTCCCAGAAAAAGAAAATAAGAATTTTGTGTGTCTGTAGGATAAATAGAAGAGGAAGACTGGAACATCATATCTATTAATAACCTAACAGATTTTTCCCCCAGTTCCCTGTTTTCAACTATCCTTTACTGCTTCAGCATTTCTTCCGGTATTTGCTGCAATTTTAAGATTTTCTCCAACCTCACAGCATATAATCTTAAAAATAAATAAATAAATAAATAATATTATCAACTATTTGAGAGAGGTTTTTTCCCCTACATAATTTTCTACAGTGGCTCAAAAAAACATATCAACAAAAGCTTTGAACAACAGCTTTAAATCTGAATCACTGTGCCATAAATGGAATTTGATATAAACTTATTGCCTCTCTTAAGGTTTACAGAAGACAGAGAGAAACTATCTGTGTTATAAATTTAACTTTGAGGGAATGCTCCAAAAGAGTTTTAAAAAATGTCAGGGCACCTGGGTGGTTCAGTCGGTTAAATGTCTGCCATTGGCTCAGGTCCTGATTCCGGGGTCCTGGTATAGGTCCATGTCAGGTTCCCTGCTCAGTGGGGAGCCTGCTTCTCCCTCTCCCTGCTGCTTCCCCAGCTTGTGCTGTCTCTCTCTCTCTCTCTCTGTCAAATAAATAAATTCTTTAAAAGAAAAGAGTTTTAAAAATGCGAAAAAACTGGGGGAAATAATGTGTTCTCTTGACCTTCTTCAAAGAGTGAACAATTTTACAGTATTTGTGAGCTAAGAAAAACACTTGTATAAATGGAAATCTCTGAAGTCTTTGACTTTCCAGCATGCTTTGTGTTGTGGGCAGTGAAATGGAGATATGAATAAAGATTTTCTTCCTATTCAGACACAGTTTCCAGTCCAGGTCTTCTATTTGACCTTAAAAAACAATACCCCTCCCATGTATGTCTAAAAGAGCTATGAAATACTGCCTTTAGCTATTATAGTGTATCTGAATCATATTATCATATTTTATGTATTTGATTTTTATGTGAATTTTGTCCAGATTTGGTATCAAATATAATGTCACGAGGTAGAATGCTATAAAATTAACTAAACGCTGAGACCCACAGAGTTCAATTCTATACAAATCATGCACTGACTCACTATGGAAACCAAAAAAAAAAATCACTTGACCACTTGTGCCTTCTATTTTCTTATCCTCAGAATGAGAATAATGGTACTTGTTCATGTGGATTTTACTGAGATTCCAAGAGACTCAGCTCAGAAGGTAGATTTCAAGGGCTTTGAAAGGTATAAAACATGAGGACAGAAATAAAATATTATCAATAAAATGATGAAAATAAGTGAAATTTTACAGAATGAATGGACCAACAAATAGAGATCTATGTTATTTTGCTTCTGTGATTAAATTTAAGAAAATTTATCATTTTTTTCTTATACTTTAACAACTGGTACATACACATTGAGATTTATGTCCAAAGGAAGGCCTTTGAATTTGTTTGAAATATATACATTTTAATATTTTTTCCAACCCATGAACATGAACATCTTTCAATTTATTTATGCCTTCTTTAATTTCTTTTATCAACGTATTGTACTTTTCAGTATAGCTCTTTCATCTCCTTGGTTAAGTATATTCTTAAGTATTTTATTCATTTTGACACTATTATAAATGGGATTGTTTTCTTAATTTCCTTTTCACATATTTCATTGTTAGTGTGTAGAAATGCAACCGATTTTTCTATGTTGATTTTGTATCCTGCAACTTTGCAAGCTAAATATCAATCAATTCATTAATGGATAAAAAAATGTGGTATCTACACACACACACACACACACACACACACTCACACACAATATGTAATATTATTCAGCTTTAACAGAAGAAGAAAATCCTACCATTTGCAACTTGGACTTGGAATGGACTTGGAAGACATTGTTCTAAGTAAAATAAATAAGTCCATCACAGAAGGACAAACTGCATGCTTCCACTTTTATGTGATATCTGAAATAGGCAAACTTACAGAAGCAGAACCTAGAATAGTGGTTGCCAGCGTACAGAGGAGGGGAAATAGGGAGTTGTTCAGTGGGCATAAAGCTAGGGTTATAAAAGATGAATCAGTTCCAGCAATCTGCTATACAGCTTAGTGCCTAGAGTTAGTACAGTATAATGTACTCAAAAATGGTAAGGGTAGGTCTCATATGGAGTGTTCTTACAACAGTAACAGGAAGGGATGGAGGGACGGAGGGGAAAAGGGATACTAGGAAAATATTGGAGATGATGGATATATTTATAACCTTGATTGTGATGATGGTATCCCAGATGTATGTAATGTCCAAACTCATAAAACTGTATATATTAAATGTGTGCAGTTTTTGTATATAAATTATACCTCAATACAGTTGCAAAAAAACTTTTAAACAAAACTAGAGTACACACAGACACAAACACACAGGCACACACACACACACACACACACACACTAATACACGAGAGGACATACAGTGGATATGCTGAACTATGCAAAAATAAATAAATAACCCACTATTACAAATTATTGATGTTACATTCCAAAACCCCTTTTAAATACTATGAGAACTGAAACTGACTTAAAACAGAAAGAAGAGTAAAGGAAATTGAAAAGAAACTTTTAACAAAGCTTGCAAGAAAGTTGTTTTATTATTAATCCATATGGCTATGGACGTAAATAAAAAAATAAGGTAAACAGGAAGCTTATAGATCTGACTCCTTGAAAGAAATATTCTGCACAACATTATTTAGGTTTGTTTGCTTTGTTCATTAATTTAAAACGTTAGTCTTTAAAACTAATTCTTTTAAAATTATTTGAATTCACTAAGCTTATCTTCTGAGTAATTGACCTCATAGGTAAATACTTGGTTTATTTAAAAAGGGGATAGGCTAGGCACCACTGCAGTTTCGAGTCTGGAATTTATGCCAAAACAAAAAAGGAAATAACTTTGGCACTTAACAAATGGAAGAACATTTTCCTCTATTGATTTATACTCCTAAAAACAGTTCAAACATTTATTTCCTAGATGTGGCATCATAGTAAATAGGAAATATAGACTTTGGTTTCTTATATCATCCAGAGAAGAAATAATTGATATCACTGATTTGTTGAGCTCACTGCAGCTGGTTAGCTACATTAATTATAACTTGAAGGCTTTTATTTTTACTGTAAGTATATTCTCTGTTTTCCTACCAAAGCCCAGGATGGTTTTTACATCACTGTGCATGGATTCATGATTGACAACCTCTTGTAATTCTCATTATGGTCATAATTTTGGTCAGGAATGATCACTTGAGCAATGTGCATGCCATAAATAAGCACTGAGGTTGGCCTACCTATCTCACTATTAATATAAATGGTGTTTGTTTTCAGATGTCAGGAAGATTGTTTCAGGAGCCATCCCTCTTCTGTATTGAAAGGTCGATATATCCTGATGCTTCTATGAGTGTGTGCCCAAGCCCCAAATGCCCAGAGAGAACCACTGAACAATACAATAGAAAGTGAAGGAGCTCAAGTTGAGAATATACCAAAGCTGTAGTGTTATGTGGGTGAATCACTTTACTACTCTGGCTTTCATTTTTTTTTTCATATAAAATAGATGTTGGATTAATTGCTGTGTATGATTCCTTCCTTCCTTGTCATTCCATAATATGTGTCTGAAATTTTGCTGAATCCTTTAAGATGCAGCTGCTAAACAGTGGAAATTCGGTTCCTCAAGGGTTATTCTGAGGAGTAGAGTTGCACCATGTATTCACTAAAATTTGCCTCTTTTAATCCTTTCCATAGCTTCTGAAAAGAGTGAGCCTCAAGCATTGAGTGGCTTTTCTGTTTTCCTCAAAGAACCAATAAAATTGAAATTTAAGTCAAGAAAGAGAAAAATTGGAGATAATTGTGGTGAAATCATGCTAATAATTTTGAGTACTCAGGTTTTTTTTTCATAAATTACTCTCCATCGTGAACAAATTAATCATCATCATATCTCCTTGAGGGAGTTAAGTAACTAATATTACTAGGTGAATTAAGATGCCCATTTTTACTTTAAGAGGTATCTTTCCCAGCTTTCTTTTTAACACCAATTACCTCTTTATCTAGAGTAGGCTGAAGTATACCAATAATATCACGTATGTTCTTTTCGTGTGGTCAAAAATAGGTTATCTTACTGATTTAGTTCATGAATTTGATGGTATTTCAAAAAAAAGTAATTATGTATCACAGCGTAGTGAATTCTAAGATTTTTCTGATTGTCCAAATAAAACTTTAATAACTAATCCACGGGTTTCATGAGCAGGTTTCGTGAACTTATCAGCTCTTCCATTAATTTGCTGTGTGTTCTTGCCCAAATTCTTTAACGTATTTGTGCCTCACTGTAAGAAACTGGTAACTTAATTGCTCTGTTAATATTTACATTTCTTAGATGTGTTGTATAAATTCAAAGTAATATTATTGTCTTTATGTCCGATATCAATATTTGTCCATTAAATTGAGAACTGCCAGGGGAAACAATGACCAGCTTTTTAAACCCCAATGCTCTAAAACTTTTTCAACTTTGTACAAATGTGTATACAAAATGACATTTGTATGTACGCACAAGGTATGTACAAAGTGTACATCTAACTAGGTCTTTCTTTTTATTTTTCATTGAGCAAGTGAATCATGGTTAAGGTAGAAATAAAATTAGGAATTTTCTCAAAGTATTTGGTATTTACAGAATTATAGAATTGGGCATGATCCTAGAAAGCATGTGCTTCTGTTCCCTCATTTCCTATAATGGATTCACGGTGTGTAGGAGAGTGATTTAGGAGAGAGTATTTGGAGACAAACACTGAATTTCGACTAGTGACTACCACTGAAGAGCTCTGTAGATTTGGCCAAAACCTAGACCTTAATTTTTTTGCAGTTTTGTAACTGAATGATTAATTTCTAATTCATTGAACTTTTAGTGAAGTTGGGGGATGTATTCAAAACACTTGATTTGCTGAAAATAAAAGGAGGGACAGAGGGTGAGAAGAGATAAAATGATGTTTCTTTGTCCAGTGAGCTACTAGGTGAATTCTTCCTTTTGGTCTTTTAGAATTCTCTTTGATTCAGTTTTCTGACGCCCTCTGCTCTGGATGAGGCCACAGAAAAAGAATGCACAGGCATTGACCTCTGGATATTTCTATTTTGCCTTCATATCTCTTAGCTTCCATTGCAGCTGTTTCTACTGAGAAACAAAATGAACAAGTTTGGGGAGTGAGCCAATTTGGCAAAGATCACTCTTCTCTTCCTGTGTTACTTAATGCCCCTAGCAGAGCATGGCACTCGCTCACCCATGTCTTCTTCATTACTACCATATTGTGTTACAAATATCTCTATTAGCACTTCTTTCCCTAGATTCTAATTATCTGTCGATGTTTCTTTTCACTAGACTGAGTTCCTTGAGGGCATAGGGTATATATTATTTTTTTTTTTAATTTCAGCACAGCTCTGACACATGGTGTCATTTAGTCTGAATGAATGAAGTTTATGTTAGATTAATGTGGGAAATAAATTCAGAAAAAAGAGAAAAGAGAACCATGTAGAGGTTGGAAGTAGAAATCAATCTATGGGGGCACCTGGGTGGCTCAGTCGTTAAGTGTCTGCCTTCAGCTCAGGTCATGGTCGCAGGGTCCTGGGATGGAGCCTCACATCGGGTTCTCTGCTCAGCAGGAAGCCTGCTCCTCCCTCTCCCACTCCCCCTGCTTGTATTCCCTCTCTCACTGTCTCTCTCTCTGTCAAATAAATAAAATCTTAAAAAAAATCAATCTATGTGGAATAGAGACTTTGATATATATAATCTATTGTCACCATACATACTAAACTTATGTGAATTTTCTAAAGTCTTGCCTATGTGAGCCTTCTCTTAAGCCTGATGGCCACCCTTGATATGAATTAAATATGTGCAGGATAAATGAAGAATGAGCCACAATTACTTTAACATTGATTATTCTATCGATATTTTAGTTTTAAATTTGCAACCTTTATCCTAATTGCTATTCACAGTATGCTATGGTTTATTGATCTCCACATATGTACCAGGCACTGTAGAGGGATCTCTACATTAAAATTTTAAACTTCACGATTATAGTGAAGTAATTTTGGTATCCTTATTTTATAAATGAGTACAATGGAGCATGAATTGAAACTGATGATACTAAATTCATAGGTGATTATGTAAATATATTGGTGTTTCTCTCTTTCTCCAAGTGACTTTCAGATGATCTGCTAATGAATGTCACAATGGTCTGATCAAAATATATTTTTACTAATCATAGTGAGAAAAAAGCCAGCAGTTGGACAATTGCTAGAAAGATGAAAGGGTAGGAATAATGCTTCTCAGTGTCTAGGATAGATCATAAACCAGGAAACAGAGTGCATGATTCACTGAAGAGAACTAGTTAAGAGGCTACTGGCACAAACTTGCTAACATATGCAAATGTCTTATATAAGCATATGCTTCTCAGTATTCTAAGCCCTTTCTCATAAACTAGCTTATAATATGTAAGCTAGCAGAGAGAAGCAACAAAGTATCCTGGTTCAGACACAAGACAGACCTGGATGCAAATTCTGACTCTGCTTTTCTTTGCTGACTGTGAGCAAGTTATATGACTTTCCTTGTTGGTAAAACATGGGGGGATAAACCAGATTTCATAAAAACAAACGACTTAGTATATTATATGACCTGTAACAACCCTTTCCATGAGGCAAGGGTGACAATTTAGGTCCATTAGAGATGGGAAAAACAGACAACCTTGGGGAAGTAAATGACATTCATTCAGAAATTTATGGAGCATCTGTAAGGTAATCAGATACTCCACTAGACGCTAGATAAATAAAGAGAAATAGATTCCAATAGCCTTCAGTTGTCTCAAACTATCAGTAGACTCCTAAGTCATAGTTCTGTAGTCAGCTAATAGTAACTAACATTTTTTTCAACACTTATCTTATGTCAGATGCTATTTTACTCATCTCATCTTTGCAACAACCTTATAAGCTAAGAACTATTATATCGCTAATTTTTAGATGATAAAACCGAGGTTGTGAGAGTTTAAATAATTTGCCTAAAAATGGCATATTTCAAGTGTTTAGATATACCGGACAGCCTTCACATCCATGCTCCCTGCTGTGAGATATCGCCTCTTACGTGTGATTTCTAGTCTTACATATCTGCTTAGGGAAAAAAAAAAGGACAATCACATCTGATTAAGATGTCACAGGAGATCTTTGTGCATACTTGATCATTTCAAATACATAGGCATAATACATTTTAAAAAATAGACAATTAGGCATATTCAAAAAAGAAAAATCTCCATTTGCCAGCAATCCCTTAGTGATAAGTTGGTATTCAAATCATATGGTGGCACAGGAGTGGGAATCATGTTTAATCACTTGAATATTCTTGAAGAAACTGGAGCCACCAAACAGTGGAATCTATAGCTGTGTCTATATGGGGCAGGGGGGCTGGGGCCATGCTCCTCATCAGTGAGCTGTGGTAGGAATAGCATCATGTAACCAACAGTTTCATGTCCAACTTTGCAAACCAGAAATGTGCTGGTTGCCTGTGACCCAGGAATAAAGCAGGACCACCCATGCAAGTATTTGGAGCTTATCTGTACTACTTGAAGAGGTAGTACAAAGTTTTGCAGACGACAAAATTAGATCATAGGTCTCATCTCACCATGGGATATCGTGCAATTAATATCACTTGTATGAGCCTGTTTCCTCATTTGTAAAATATGCATAAATTGAATGTACTTCATTGAATTGTTGTAAAGATTAAGCCAAATAATATATCTCAATATTTACAAAAATGCTTGACTCATACTAAGTAACATATATTTACTAAGATTACGACTAAACCATTTCTACTTTGTTTTTGGCAGAAATACTTTAAAATATTTTATCTCACTCTCATGACATTCTACATGGAGGTCATTGAAAATTCATCATACAATTATTATAAAATAATAGAAATTTAGGTTGTCAAAGGATTTTGGAAATCATCTCATCAAATCTCCCTCCCCATTACAGAGATGCAGAAATGGAGGTGCAGAGAAGTAAGTGACTTGCTCATGGTTCACCTAACCTAGTGCAGGAAGCTGTTGACTTTAAGGCATATTAAGGCTACACTACTTTATTCTTACAAAGGAGGGCTGTGTGCTCCCGATGCACAGTGAGCCCACAACCGTGAAGCTGATTTTTATATTCCTCTGCCTCACTGCTCTCCATGTACTGTCATTTCTATTTTGGATGCCTGATTCTAAACCGCTTCCTATTTTTCCACATTTTACTCCTCTCATCCACTTTGGAATATGAAACAAATTAGGGTGAACTAGGTTTAAAATAGGAGTGAACAGGCTTTCAGTGAAAATAGAGTGACTCTGCTGTGAGTAAAACACTTGCCTTTCAATATCTATATTTTGGTTAATTTACTTTGTGGATGGTAGTGGGAGTTGAGGGGAATTCTGGGCTAAGCATCAGGTTATCAATTTTTTTAAAGATGTATTTATTTTAGGGAGAGAGCATAGGGGGCAGGGGCACAGGGAGAGGGATAGAGAGGATTTCAAGCTGACTTTCCACTGAGTGGGGAACCCAACATGGGGCTTGATCTCACAACCGTGAGATCATGACCTGAGCCAAAACCAGGAGTTGGACACTTAACCAACTGAGCCACCCACAAGCCCTGCATCAGGTTATCAATTTTATGAAAAAAATTAAAATCCCTAGAAAAGTGAATTACAGATAAAAGTGAGGCATTGTTACATTAACATTTGGATAAAATAAAACTCAGTCATTGAGAATGAATTAGTAAACTACCACCACCAACAAAAAATAATCCAAGAATAGTAACTAAATTATGAGATTTTAATGTGTTCAATTAGAACTAAAATGTAGAAGTTAAACAGAGAAGGTTGTTTGTCAATTCATTTTGTAATAATTGAGAAACAAGCAAATTAATTTTAGAAATGTAGGAAAAGTCTATTTGCATATTAGCTTTATGACTGTACATAAAGCATCTAGTCTGGAAGACTTCCCATTCAAAGGGACGTTAAATTAGCATAGTGCTGGTCTACAGGTCTTCCCCAATATTTAGCCACATGCTCAGGAACACACACAGTCAGAAAGATTAATGTAGCTCAGGTTCTGGAGGATTTAAGACAATAATTGCCTTTAGTGTTTCTGGGGCAGAAAGCATTAGACTGCCAATATCTGGATTAAGGACATTTTTGAGCCTTAACACATAATCAAACAGCCAAACTTTGTGGGAAGCTCTTTGAAAATGTACACTTCACGTTACTAGCACCTCACATCACTCAAACTTCTCTACAGCAGTTTGTGGTTTTCTTTTGTTTTTTGGTGTGATAATACACATTTTATTTTTGCATCAGCTAATATTTGTCATAAGCAAGTTTATGATTACAGATTTCATAGACCTGATACGGAATGTTTTTAACTTTAATTTTATCAATTGTATATCGATGCTTAATCCTAGCATATAGTGAGATGATATGATGATACTATAAACATTCTTTTATTATGGTGCCTTATATATACTAGACACTGTTCTGCACAATTTATGCATGTAAATTCATTTGATGATAACATATGGAAATAGGTTTTGACCGGTAAATGCTTTCTGACAAGTCCCTCTGCTCCTGTATGGCTCCACCACCACTCATTATGGCTCCTGAAATCCAACCATTAGGAAATATTTTAAAGAGCTTAAACTGGACATCAGAATAGTTTAGGTCCCAGTCTGTGCTCATGTTTAAGCTATTATCTCTTGGTTGCAAATCTACCCTTCTATATTTTGTAACGCTGGTACTAAACTGCACAACTTTTATTCCTCCCTTTAAGATGCTTCCTACCCAGTTCTGGGAATAGGAAGTCCTCTAGGGAGATGAGAAGAAAGAAGAGAAAAGGAAGAAGGGACTTCCTCAGTCCATTCTAAGTCTGTTCTTCTATAAAGACTGTCCTGATAATGGCCCTCCACTCTGGCAAGCCCTTGTTTTGGCCTCTAAGTTCTTACTGGATTCCCAGGACTAGCCCTGTTATGCCCTAGGCATTGACCCCTTTAAAAGTCTGGGCCCCAGCTTCTTGGGAATCTTCCTCAGGATGATGTTCCCAGCTCCTTCTCTTTTTTTCCCTAGCTTTAAGGATATTAGGTGTTTCTCTATCTGAACTGCACCTGATACCAGGAGATTCTGAAGTTTATTTGATCATGTCCATGTCCTTTAATATTGTACTGCTCTCCTTTCCAATAGGACCTGTCATACTAGTAATTCATAATATGAAGTCACATCACAATTAATTAAAAGCATCACTCTTGTTGACTGTAATGAAATAATCCTGAGAATCAAGTGCCTTCATTTCTTAATTTTTATAGTAGTTATGATGGATATGAGAATTGTGCGTGGTCGGTCGTCTTCTGACTGCGCTGGAGAATCAACAGGCAGAAAAGTATAAGCTCGGGCTTTTCTCGGTTCAAGTAATAGAGAACAAAGGAGCTTTTATGGCAGTGTCAAAAGAATCTCATTTCTTGTAGCTACAAGGCTGGCTTTGGCTTCTCTTAAAAAAGTAGATGCATATTTTAATTGTGCTGATTGTAGAATTACAATATAATTCAAAATCTTACATTGGCTATGTCTCTCATGAGAAAAACATTAATTGGGAAGGAAAGTGAGGCTAAAACTTGTATGGTGACATCTGAGAGGACTTTAACTGTGCTTAGAATTCTGAGGTTTTCCATGACTTTTTTTTTTAAAGATTTTTTATTCAAGAGAATAAGCACATGGCTGCACATGTGAGTAGGGGGAGAAGCAGAGGAAGGAGAGAATAAGCAGGCGCCTCACTGAGCATGGAGCCAGCTGAGGGACTTGGTGTGAGGCTGGATCTCAGGATTCTGAAATAATGACCTGAGCGGAAATCAAGAGTCAGATGCTCAACCAACTGAGCCACACAGGCACCCCTCTAAGACAGTCTTAGTAATGGAAGCAATCCACCTTCCTGGATGTGAGATGACTATCCTGCTCTTGGATTAAGACCCTTCAGTAATTCTGTCAGGTAAAGAATTGTAAATCAACCAGCTGACAGGCTGAAAGAAAAGGGTAGTAGAAGAAGGAAGTTATTTATATCAACTACAATCATGTAATTCATTACACATATGGGGACTATAGAGGGTATGCGTGTTTTATTCCTTACTTGCTATTACTTTCATAGACATATATAGAGCTCTGTCTTTCTGTAAAGTTCACAGGGGTATTTAAACAAATATCAACAAATTGAGTTATATTTGAGTATTATATATTATATGTATATATTATATTTGAGTATATGTTGAGTAAATAGTTGTTTTTTTTATCTCCCTTCTCCTCTTCCCCTACTGTTTTATAGAAAGGTATTTTCATCATAGACAGGCTTACAATTGAATCTTTGGGAAACAGATTATTCAAGTGGGACCATGATTATATTAGAAGATTACATGTCATCATTCAGAAATGGATGCTGAGATTCTTGCCTAGAAATGGATATGATGGATATGATGGCCAAAATTTGGATTTTGTGTATCTCCTTTTTGGACAAATGCTGAGGGCATTTTGTTTGTATGAAGGATAATTGCATCTTATTGTTGTGAGACAGTATACATATGCACAGAAGTGAATGTATGGTACCAAATAACCAACGCGGTGAAGTTTGTCAGTTATTAGGCATTTATCTGTCACCTCCAAATCTAACCTTCCATACTCTGTTTTGTGATGCTGGGGCTGGGACTGTTTAGTTTTCATTTCTTCTCTTCCACTGTCAGGTTATTCCAATAGAAGGCACTGGAGGAAGCCTAGAGAGCAGGTAGGGAAAAGGGAAAAGAACGTTCTCCTTTTTGTTGACTTACTTTGCCTTTTAATGTTACCCTTCACCTTGTGAAAACAGTTGATTCCAGTCTCCAGTGTTTTGCAGACCCAGATCCAGCCTCATTGTGCCTTCCCAGGGTTATTGGTTTCAGTAAAGCAACACCTCTTCCTTGCGAGTCTGATCCCAAATGTGCAAGTGTTCTCCTGCACACGGCTGAGATCCTAGCAGCACGTGGACAAACCACAGAGGTCTGAGACCGAGCCCCGAGGTGCCCCTCTTCTGATTACTTGTGATTCCACCATTAGCCATGTGGTACCCTGCCCTTGCAGGTCTGATTCCCAGCTCTGGGGTTTCCTTCTCTGAGCTGCTGAGCTACTCTCACGATTCAGATGATACCCTCTCTTCAGATGACTGAGTCCAGCTCTATAAAGCCGCTTGCCTGATGTTTTAGGCTCTGCGAACGCTATCAGATTTCTTTTGGTGTCCACTCCTATAGTTACTATCTCTGTGTTGCTCATTTATCAGTTCCTTCTATATTGAGTTCTCTTTATTGAAATGCATAATCTGGTTTCTGTTTTACACAGTCCTAATTTGTGTTGGCTGGGGTAAGTCATGTCACCATTCAGATTCAATTCCTTACTTGTTCTATTCGTGTGTGGTTAGAGAAGGGATAGTTCAAATAATATTAAGGTGGTGTTTCACCACCTTTTCTGGTGACTAGCAGTCCCAACACTTCCTCCCTGCAAAATAATACTTATGGGCATGTGGATTTGGGAAATGTTAAATACAATAGCAAACTATGAGAGAATCATCATGCACATAGCATAATAAAGGTTTTGAGAAGTCCAGCAGAAAAGAAACCTATTTTACTATGATTCAACATCTCTTCCCAAATTATTTGACTGGAAAACTATTTTATTTTCAGTTAACCTCTATCACCATTCCATGACATATATTGAATAATAGTATTCTCTAGAATACTTAGAAATTCAGAAGTTTTATAATTTTATGAGTTTTTTCAAGATCCTTTTATTGAGGAGAAATCTAATGCCAATAAATTGGTTTTACTTATCTGTTTCAGCTCTAAGCATAAATGTTGACTGAAAGTAATGTCTTTTGCAGTGAAATGTAGAATGAATGCTGAGGAAGGGGCAGGAAGGATGTCAGAACACCAGGAAAATTATTACAGGAAATGAAAGAGAAGATGAGAGAATTCTGGAGGGATTAAAAAATAGAGTCACAGTGGGTTCTATGAGGATAAGTACGGTTATGGTTAAGTGAACAAGCTATGGATTGACACTGCCTGGGTGTGACTCTCAGCTTTGCCACCTGAGTGCCACTTGCTTTTGAAGAACATGAGTTATCTTCCCTGTATCTTGGTTTTTCATCTATAAATGGAAGATAATAGTAGTATATACTTTACCGGTTTGTGAGGAAGATTAAATGTAACATAGCATGTAAGATGATAACACTTGCCTAATATTTAATATACTCCCTAAAACAGAAGCAGGCCCTAGAGAGTTAGACTCATTTAATTTACATAGAAAAGAATAGTAATGAAACAACCATGAATTGTTCAAAATGGAAGGACTCTAAAGATCATCTGATCAATCCTTCTCATCCTATAGCTGAGAATAAAAGGAAGTCTCCCAGAGACAAAGATTTGGTCAGGGAGCTAATTCATAGAGACATTGGATGGAGTTCTCGGTCTCCTCACCCTTAGCAAAGCGCTATTTTAATTACCTTCTAATTTGTTGGGCTGTAGAATTTTTGCATTTTTCTGGATTAAGTCAAGAGTAGTAATCTCAAAATACTTCTTTCTGGGTTCAAAGCTCAGGGTGACCTCAATGATATTTAAGGCCCAATAACAGCTAATGAAGGGTTTATCAATTTGGACAAACCACACTGCATGCTTTTTCCTATGCCTCGTTCCTGTTTCCCTAAGACTATTTATTCTATGTGGAAGAAACATGGCTAGAGTCAGCATCAGGAAGAGCTGGGATAGCAGAAAGAGAGAAAAGTAGTCTCATTCATTGATTTTTCAGCTTTATTGAGGTATAATTGACAAAATTGTAAGGTACTTAAAGTGTACAATGTGATGATTTGATATATGAATACATTAGGAAATGATTCCCCTCACTGAGTTAGTCAATTAACATATCCATCACCTCTCATATTTACCTTTTTAATTTTTTTTTGCTGAGAACAGTTAAGTTCTCTCTTACCAAATTTCAATTATACAATACAGTATTATACTCTAGTTACTATGTTATTTATTAGATACTCAGACTGTATTCATCTTATAACTGAAAGTGTGTTGAGTGAGCAGGAAGGAGAGATTGATTCTGGATACAAACTCGACTCTTTGTTTAGAGTGAGGTGACTGAGCCTACCTGTCCTGTACCTTCTACTTGTCAGAATCACGAGGGACACTAACATTGAGTAGAGGTAGTGTCTTCATTTCTTCATACTTAAGAAAAATCTTCTCCCTAGCTTTATTAAACAGAGAGAACCATGTTTATTGTTTTCTTTAGTGGTATACATAGAAAGGTAGAAAATATGAGATATAGCCACAGTCATAATAGAACAAGGCTTCATTACAGTTACAATTTTTTCTACAATTTCATGGGATTATGATGAGCATATTATTTTGAAAGGAGAGCTTACTGAGATAAAACAGCACTGTATTGCAGTCCAACTAAAGCTATGTACATATGCATACTTATTTATTTATTTATTTATTTATTTATTTATTGAGGTAAAATAGCATCACAACAAATGGCTAAGCTCAATACAGGCTTGACACTGAAAGCTATTTTATTAGCATAAGGGCCTCCAACATGCTGGTATTAACCTATTGAGAAATATTTAGACTATTTATATTTTGCTCTCTTTGACAACTAAGCCGAAATAAACATAGTTTAAGGCAACCTTTGGAAGTGTCAGCATTTCTTATTTTATCTTATTTGTGGTAAATGCTATTCACAGTGACAATTAAAATATTGAACAATGAAGGACAAAGATTGGCAAATTCATCTTGAGTCCATCTTATTCTCTTACAAATTTTTTCTCTAACATACAGAAAAGAGGAGTAACATTAGTGCTTTTTGGCCCATACGTGCTTACTCAAAGCTATGTGTTACAGATTTTCAATGTTCAGAAAAGCATCTATACAAGTGTTAATGCTATTTAAAAAAATTCAGAAAATGAGAACTTACAGAATACAAGTTTGTCCTGGCTTCAAGCTATTCAACACTGCTGCTCACTTCCATCGTGTCTTTGGAAAGGTAAACTACCCAGTATACAAGGTTAAATCCTGCAAATGCAACTGGGAAGAGAATCCGAGAATACTGGTCTATTTTACTGGTGCCTCCAAAGGCTGGAGAGAGTGGTGGGGGTGTGACAGGTGTTGTTTGTAAGACAGGAGCTCTGGTGAGGACTTTGCAGGCCTCCGAGGATGGAACTATTGGCAAAGGCAGAGAGGTGATTCTTTTCTTCAGATGATACTTGGAATTAGGATGCTGTAGGGAAAAGACATAAATATTCAGCCTAGGTAAAAGACTAGAGATCACATAGTTATTCACTTTTTCACCATGGACAGATATTTATTGACTACTTACTGTGTAAGATAAAATATTAGCAAATTACTTTTTTTAATATTAGCACATTCTTAGTATTTGATGGTGCTACTTTTCCAAGAAAGTTGTAAAACAAATTTAAAATAATGATTTGCGGCCACCCAACATCCTAGAATTTCATACATCAGCAATTGATGCCAAGCATATTCCACATCCCAGAAACTGCATTGACCACTGGGCCATTAGGAAGAGATAAACCAGGTTGCAAAGGCTTATCCACCCCCTTCTCCTCCCTGGTGATGCATAAGCTTATAGGGCAATGTGTGTGGGCAATGAGAGGGCATTTAAATTTGGAATATATGGACAATTAATTAATACAAGAAAATATAGCAGTTCAGTTAGTTGATATCATTCTTCTAGCCTATATCCTCATCTTCACACGTTCATATATTTGAACCAGCTGAGAAAACAGCAACAAAAATTATTAAGGTGCTCATGTATGTGAAAACCAGTGACAAAGTGTCAATACCCTTAAACTGAGTGGGATGACTGTTCATCCCTTGAAATACAACTGCCTCTTAAGCCCAGAAGTTCTATATTGAGAGCTTTCTGCTTCCCATTCAGAACTTCTCCACTGGTCTCATCTACCTCCATCCTAAGTCACCAAAAAATGATTCATTTACTGACCTCAGAATTGTCAGAATTATTATATGTTCTTTTTTATCATTAGAAATCATAAAACAACCATTTTTAGTCCTGAAAAGGATATTTAGCACATTAATTGTTAGGTGCAAAGGCTAAGTCCGGAGAGTGGAGCTGGAAATGCCTAGCCCTTAGTCACACAGCTGGTAATAAACTACCCTGATCAATTGCAATGCTTGTTTCATCATCCCCACATTTTCTTGTCTTCACTCTAAAGTATTGGGTGTAGTTCAGAGACTCTAATTCTGTTTGCTTTTGACTCCTTTCATACTGTGGAGACTAGAGGACCTTGCTCTGATTTGTATTTTTTCTTGCTATATCCTATAATAATCACTCTCCTTGTGACCAGGTTGCCCTTGCTGGGTCTCTGCCTTCAAACACTTGCTGTACATTATCTCTGCTCTTGTAAAACTGCCTTGTTTTCTCCCTGGCAGCAAAATCACCACTTTGATGCCTGGCAGGGTATGTTACTCACATGGGCAGACTCCCGTGGCTTTAGCCAGCAAACCCGCAGCAACAGGATGAGGCAGCCACCTCCCCTGTGCCGGTTGAGCCACAGGACCAGAATGACCTGCCGATGTGGTGACATTTGGAGTGCGAGAAACAGCAATTCCAAGAACCTCTTCTCTCTGTATTCCCCTTTTGAATTCTGCTGTTTGATTTGTCATGGAATTTACTGAGTATCTAAATAATAATAGTCATCATTGAGAGTTCAAGCCCAGTGCACTTTTAGAGGCCATGGGAAAATCTCCCTCTTCACCAAAAGCACAAATGAGTCTCTGTAGTAGTCAAGTCTGATTTCTCATGACCATGGTGAGTTGCAAGGAAAGAATATCTTTACTTGTTATGTGTTGGCCCAGGATTGTGCTAGGGACTCTTGACAAAAATTAAATAAAGAAGATAGAAGGTAGAAGATAATTTAAAATAGTAGAGGCCTCAGTCTGCTGATCTTAGGAAATAAGTGACACTTCCTACTAAAAACATGTGATAGCTAAGGACTACTGTGCCCAGAGTCACAAGTCAGCATGTGGATAAGACCAGAGTAGTGATATTTTGGTCTCAGTGCATGCTGCCTGTCTTAGAGAATAAACATAGCACCTTCTTTCCAGAGTTTCCATCATGTATCTCAGACTCTAATTTGAATTTTCAGCCATTAACTATGTTATTGAAATAGTCTCCACCTGAAAGAGCAAAATGTGTTACTGTTTCATTTTCCAAAAAGAGTTATCCTCCTCCCAGATACATGGAATATTAAAATATTTTACTCTAGTAAAATTTCTAAGGATCATGATGGAGTAAAATGAGGGCAAGCCTTTAAAGCAGATAACTCTTTCTAAACTCATGATTTTTAACAGCATGTATTCCCTGTGTTTATTTCTTTTTTTAAGGAGAAAGAGGGCAGACATGAAAAAGTTCATTGAGACAAAAAAGTAATTATAAAACATAATCTACCATGAAGATGTAAGGCATTGTTTTATCTTCCCCTCTTTAGAGCTGTGGGGGAAAAAGTTAATTGTCAATCTTTTGGCATTGTCACAATGTCACACATGACTTAATAAGAATTACCAGATGACCCTTGTCCAGAGTTAAGCAACATCACTCAAAACACCATGAAAAATTTAATAGCATTAGCCTGGAATGAAAGATCCCCTACAACAGGATTCACCCTCTCCTCGTCTACTTCTCCAAACAGTCTCTATGGAGGGTTGCATAAGAGTTAAGAGGACAAGAGAGTCAGAAAGCCCTCGTTTGCAATTCCACATATACTACTTACCTGCTATATGTAGTTCCCATCTTTAAAGCTAGGGAAGATTATTACTTTCTCTATAAGTTTTTCTTTTCTTTAAGAATTTGAGAAAGAAAATGTAAGGTATAAATTTATAGGTAAGATAGATGGATAGACATTAGATATACATATATAATATATATCATAGATATCCTAGAAAGAGAACACTTTTTTGCCTACTTAGATGTTATAATTTGTTCAGCAGTTATCACATTTTTCCTTGTAAATATTATTTCTGTTGCACCTTATCTCCTTTCCTGACATGAAATCTCCTTATTGGTAGAGGGCATATTATTTTAAGTATAAGTGTTCCACAGTCCCTAGTCAGTGCACAGAACATAGTATGTGCTTAATAAGCATATGCTGAATCAACAAATGAGTGAAAATCCAAACGTTTCCAGGATTTCTTAGAAAAATCAGGCAAGGAGAAGAAAATAAAGATTTTGATGATTATTTTACATTATATTTTAGTGTACTGTTTCATATTACAAGTACCATATCTAAATGCTTATAATTGACAAGCACTACACAACGTTTTGCATGCATTATTTTGCCTATTCCTAGAAAAAAATATATTGTAATATTATTATTTTCATTTTAGAGATGAGCAAATGAAGGCTTAAGTGGGAAGCTCACACGGTAACTGGCAGTGTCTGAATGTAATCACTCTTGGATGTTAAGATCACACTCTTAATAATTATTATGGTTTCTTCCCATCAGCTTTAAGGTTCAGGGCATGGTTTCTCAAACACAGAACTATTGACATTTTGGGTAGGATACTTTTTTGTTGTGGAGGATTGTCTTGTACATCACAGGATGCTGAGCAGCATCCCTGGGTTCTACTTCTACTCACAAGATGCCTGTAGCATCTCCCTCCCCAAAGTTGTGACAGCCAAAAATATCTCCAGACATTGCCAAATATTCTCTGGGGAGAAAAGTCACCTACCACTGAGTATCACTGGCTTAGAGTTACAGATATCTCACTGTCCAGCAGCGATTGGGGGTGTTTCTAGCAGGCAGCAAATATGATATGTTCAAGGAAATGCAAGAGGCCTGGCTAACCTACATGCTGGATAATCAGCTCCTGCATAATTGGGAATTGGCAGTACAGGAAACTGGACTCCAATTTAGAAGAATCACATTGAATTTCTGAAGTGAAAAGAAAGCCAATTTTGCAATCCATTCAAGATACAGGTTTGCATCAGACCCCGCCTGTTCTATTGTAACCCCGGCAGCTTCAGCTGATGGTAAAATAGGTTTTTGTCAGAGTCCAGATGAGGGCTCAGCTTGGGGCTGTCACTGCTTTGAGTGGAACACCTGTGGTTTCGAATTTTTCCAGGGCTCCCCTGCTGCTGAATGCCATCCTGCTTTGGGTATTTATAGAGCATTGCTTTGTTTTAAGTAATGCCATATTGCAAAGGTACTTTGAGTCAAACTGGACTTTATGACAATCAATTATTGGATGTAAATATAAGACATTTGGAAAGTACTTAAAGCAATTTTTATACAACATTCAGTGAGTCTAATATGTTAAAGAGGAGGGGGCAATGGGTTACCTCTCAAGAGAGATATTCTAATCATGGCTGCATTATCCAATGGACAAACAAACCATCTGGTTTTAGAACCAGCAAACAAGGGCCCAAATATAAATTTGAAAATATTTATTACTTAATATTTTTTAAAAAACTATTATGTTAATTATTATGGAGGAAATAAGAATTTCAAATCAAATTTTCTTGCATCTAAGTAATAGCTGGTAGAATTGGGACAGAGACAATTCCAGAATTTCTATAAAGAAACAGCTTATTGGCAGCAATCTGCTGGGTCTGTGGTGCTAAGTACATGTCTGGAAACAACATTGGAATGTTTGGAGGGTGAAGAAGGGAATATTGGATGGGATTTGATAGAAGGTATGGGGAAAGAACTAACCACCTACACCCCTTATCTAATCCACCCTACCCTCTCTATAAGTTATGAAATAGCACAACCATGGTGAAGGGACTCAGAGTCTCTGATGGGCTTAATTCAACCCTTAGTTCTACAGAGTAATGAAAGTCTTCAAAGAAATCTCGGCAATATTTGGAAATGGGAAGTAAATCTTTCAGTATTCTATGCTTCATATCTCTCTACATAGGTGGAAGGCAACATGATAATGACCCAGCAGATCATCCCAACCTTGAAAGGGAATATAGAAAGGATATGTCTTATTTCCCTCTCTATGTCCAGGTTGGGACAAGCAACTGACTTAGTGTTTCTGGAACAGGACCAGGCTAATCCTTCTGTTCTCAGCTGAGAAAACACTTCCTCCAGAATGATGATCCCTCCAGCCTGTGTTAGGTACTCTTGTATGGCTCTTCTTTAACCACTATACATCTCTAACCACAGCCTTTATCATAGTGTATTGTTATGGCTCATTGGTTTGTCTTTCTTACTGTTCAGCAAGAAGCTAGTGAGGGAAGAGGCCCTACTGATGTCACACACGAATGTATCCCCAGCATTCTACAAAGGATATGGAACATAAGAGCATTTAACAAGTGCTTATGGTATGAATAATTCATTGAAGACATAGGTACTCAATAAATGGGTGCCAGATGAAAAGGAAAAAAAATAGTGAATAAACAATGTAATCACTATAAATATAATTATTATCCTGACGAATGAAATTTTGGCCAATTATGTTTGTAGATAATTTACCAAGAATGGTAAATTGGATGTGTCGATGGGTGGGGGGAATTCATTCTTAGGAACATAGTAATGAGAGTTTAGACCTTTAAAATAACAAGGACACTAGCAAAACATCCAAAAAGTGATTGAGGTCCAAACTTGGTCTCACACACAGAATAAGTATACCCCAGACACATAATAGTTTATGATACATGAAGATAAGAATAACTCTCTAGTGCCAAGATAGCATACCAGATAAAAGCAATAAGGAAAGTTACCATATAAGCAGGCAAGAAGCTGTGGGTAATTTGTTCTCAAAATCTAAAACAAAAAACAACAACAAAAAAACCCAGTACCTAGTTCCAAATGCCTTAAAACGAGAAAGATCATTAGTAAACCAAGCACTTCTGAGGATTTAGTTTTAGATGTCTCTTCAGGTTTGTTTAGATTTAAAACTCCTGAATTTCTTTGTCTTTATTATATTAAATTTCAAGGTCAAAATCAAAGTGATAAACTTTTTCCCATATTCATTCTAAGTAGTTTCTTATGAAAAGCAATTAGGACATTAAAATATAACCTAGAATCACATGAAACATCTAAGCACTTAATTTTATTTCAACCTCACCACATTGGTTTGCTATTTCAATGTCCAACTTACTCAAATAACATCATTTTGATTACAACTGAATAGGCGTTTTTAAATGTCATGGTATTTGAAGGAAAAAATGGCCTAGCAATCATAATATATACCATTGTGTTGTATAAATTGCAAATGTATAATTTATGTTTGTTCCTCTATATTATATAAAACAAATTGCCAAGGTTTGACGTGAATAAATAAAACATAAATGTTCTGTGTAATCATCTATATTTATTTTTGGTACCTACAAGGTTTGTATTGTTAAGTTTGCTTATTTTGATTTTTATTTTTATGCTTTGACCTACCCTTTCAGAAACAAAATGCTGCTTTTCATGGTCTTAAAGTGTTCTAAGTGAAGCCGGGTTTAGAAATAAAATTTTTCATAAGAAAAAAGTCAACTTGCAAGAAAAAAGTACTTTGAGATGATTTAAAAGCATTTTTTTATCCAGCTTCCCAAAGGACCTGCTCATTATATGTTACTATTTTAGAATTGTAGAAGATAGCTCATATGAAGACCTGAGATCTTAAATTCCATCTTATTAATAAATTATATCTTTAAAATAAAAGACAAAGAGAATACTAACTCTCTGCTTTCTCCAAGGATTTGAAATCATATTTCTCTCAGGAATACATATTTCAAAAAAATTTAAGTAAGGAAGTTGGTCTTTCTTTTTATCTCAATATCAGATCAATGAACATATTCAAAATCATTGGACTTATTTTTTATCTTGTTTCTCATGAATTTCTCTTTTCAATTTTACTGCATTTCTGGAAGGAAACTGTTAAACTGAATTCTGATAAATATGAATTCTTCATTTATAGATATATGTTAAGATGATATGTGACCATTGGGCAATATGTTGATTATATACCTATATTAATACAGATGGCTTATAACATAATAACTTTTATTTTTACAAACATAAGCTAATTCTCAAAAATATTTTCTGAAAAAAATGATTTTCCAAGTGTTTTGGATTGAATCTTCAGACTAGCACTCTTCTGCTATACAATTTATATTTTTATGGCCTTTAAAAATACACATATATAAAGAAAACATCATTAGGTCAAGGGAAGAATTTTGGTAAAAGGCGAAAGATTTATACGATCTGAAGACAAACCAGAGTATATTCAAGGGAAGAATTTTGGGAATGATCTCACATTCTGAAAATGTTTTATCTTGTGGTGTGCACTCTTTTATATATCAGGCTTTGAGGATTGTTGGAGAGGGGATAGTCTCTGCCTCTGTAAATCTGTGTGTATTGGACTTCTGTGATAAATTCCTAGTTTTTCTACCGACTAGTAACTAACATCTTCCCTCTCTGAGATACTGTTTTTGATTTGTAAGCAGAGGTAATTAGTCTGGATCACTGGATGGGAAAAAAATTTTTTTTTTAATGAGAACTAATTAAAAAAAATCTTTAAATTATATATTTCCACTTATGGGAACGGCATTATTTTATTCCTCGGAAAAAATATAAATTCTCAAACATATTTCTTAGTATATCAAAAGAGAAGTTTTGATAAGAAACTATCATATTTTTATCCAATAAATACCTGAGTATTTGAGAATAAAACACACATAGCTTTGTAGTTTTTATCATTAAAGTTAACCAGGGATTAACTGAACTACATGTGGTTCTGTGATTTAGAAATGTTCACAAGAATTGATTATATGAAGACATTTTTAGTTCAAAGTGTCGACAGTACTTGATTTTACAGAGCAAAATTTTCTTCTTTTCAACAACTACTATGTGGAATTTGCACTGACATAAAAATGTATATTTGTCAATAAGCCTATAATCCATTAAAAAAGTGTGTGCAGCTGAACTGTTGTGAAAATTTTACTCATATGTGGAATTGAAATTTGGGGGCACATATATGACCCTTGAATTATTAATGCCATCATTTGTTTCTTTTTCAAATAACCTCTGAGGACCAGAGCTTAGTCACAGCAAATCTAAACTTAATTTTATAGGTATTTATCACTGATTATAAGTCTTTGAATAAAAAACTTTAAGATACATGTATTTAATATACAAATGTGAACATGAGTGTTTTCATGAAAATCAAAAACCTTGCTTATGATTCAGCATTCGTAGAACCTAATATTCACATCTTGCCTTCATGGAATGAAGTAGCAAGCAGATTTCTAACAAAAATTGTCCATTTTATAGGAGTCCCTGTTTATTTGCCTCAGACTCTGAAGCCTCATTAGGAACTTTTTTTTTTCCACTTTATTCTCCCTAGTTGGTATAAGTAAATCTTTTCAAAGGAAACATCTAAAGGCTGAGAAGAATGTTCTCATCTCCTCTGAGAGCTTAGAATCTGCTAGTACTAGTGAGGATGATAAAAGAAGAATGCCAAAAGTTTAGAGCAAAGATAAATGAAGGATTATTGCTCATTTTTTTTGCTCTGAAGTAGGAAAAGAAGTTGGCCTTCAAATCAGAATTATGTAACTTGTGCTCAACTAATAATACTTTTGGACTATTTAGTTGTTTGTGATCACTGTTAGGCTGCCTTTTCCTATATTGATGGGTAACATTAGAAAAGTAAACAATTACCAAAACAATCTCAGCTTCCAACGGTTCTCTGGCTTTTGATATTGTCACTGGGGGTGAGGCTGCAATCTGTGCCCTCCTTTTGGCTTTCTGTGTCTGAAGATTGGTAAAGTAGTTGACAGCCGCGAACTCAATAAGAGCTGAGAAGACGAAAGCAAAGCAAACAGCTATGAACCAATCCATAGCGGTTGCATACGACACTTTTGGCAAGGAGTGCCGGGCACTGATGCTTAATGTGGTCATGGTTAAAACAGTGGTGATCCCTAAAGTGAAAAAGAATAAGAAATGCAGTATTAGCATTTGGAATCCGGTAACAACATCAAATGAGCATGTGTCAGTGGATTAAACACTCTGCAAATGTAATTTTTGTTCTAGTTTTATAATTGTTCACAATTATTATCATAAGTATTACCATTTTTTTATGTTTCAATACCTAGTATGTGCCATATACACCGTAGCTGCTCAAAAAATATTTTCTGATTTGATTTAGTTTAACTGTTATAAAGTTAAACTGATGAATAATTCTAGTTGTTTACTTAAGAAAATTTACAGCAAATTATCATATAAGTACTAAAACCTTGAATTCTTGGTCAGTTTGAATAGCTGATAATATCTATCAACATATTTAAGAAGTCTATTTGGTATGAATAGTAAACATAAAATTAGGTTCCTCATTTTTTTACATTTCTAGCTTGGTTTTAAGGTAAAATATTTACTCATGAGAAAATAATTTCATCACTCAGTCATCAGCAGTTTTATATCTTGTATAATAGTTGGAGAATATATGTAATTTGAAGATGGTCAATGTCATTATATGGATATTCTTTCATAATTTGCAGAAAGAAATCTATTTTAATATAGTAAATTAGAAAGTCAAAATCATCTGAGATTTCAATTCAACTCAGGTCTTTGCTATGAACCTCTCTAAATGTATAATCATGAAAACTTAGAAAAAGTTGGATTTTGTTATTGATGATACTTTCCATTACAACTTTTTTTCTCAAAATTAATAGTGATTCTACATATCAAAAATGGAACTCAATATTTAGGTTGAACCATGGGAAATTGGTTATATTTAACTATTTTTAGATCTAGAAAAATGACAGTTTCTTATGGTTCAACCTAATAAAGGCAAGATATCATTTATATATTAGACACGATTTACATATTAGGTTTCAATATCTTTTCCTTTCTTTTCATGAATTTACATGTCAGTTTTTACTTTTCTGCTTTTCCTTAATTATGAAAAAGCAAGTTGAGGTTTAAAAAAAGTAAAAAAAAAAAAAAAAAAAAAACTCCTAAATAGGGCACATGAAAGTCACAGAAATCCAGCCAGAATTCTTGCCAAGACAAATGTTTATGTGAATTCACCGCATAGCTTGGGATAATATAAGGGTCATTTAATATAATACATATGCCTCAATGAGATAGGAGTCTATTTCCTTTGTGGATTGAAAAAGTGCCCTAGTGTGAATATGCCCTGAACATTCACAATTCCCCCAACATATCACAAGCAGTAAGAGCGGGAGGATGCGTGGAATTATAGCCAAAGAGTGAAGCATACCAAAGACAGTTCTAGCCGGGACAGATTCCTTATTAATCCAGAAAGACACTTGGGAAAGAATGACTGTCATAATGCAAGGAGTGTATATCTGTATCATGAAGTAGCCCATCTTCCTTTGCAAGTGGAAATAAACTGTCATTATTACGTATTCACCTGTTGGAAAACATGTATATCAGTATTATTGCTGTTGACAGTGTGCAGAAAGAATGCAGCTGGAAATAAATCTTACAGATCTTTAAATTAACATGCGCTGGAATAAAACAAGTAAAGGCATATTTCACTGTATGACAAAGCTACTTGATCAGGCAGATGGTAGATACATCAGCTCATTGTTTTTGGTTGGGTTTTTTGTGTCATATACATACAAAACTATTTATTCCAAGGTTACACAAATCTTTATATGCTCATGGTTGCAAAATCAATTTTAAAGAATGCTACTCATCACTTCAAAACAGCAAGCATAGCTGAGGATGGCTAATGCAGAGAAGAAAAAAAATAGATATTTCAAAAATGTGCATGGGAGTCACCTTGCTGAATTACATTCATGAATTGGTCTAATTCTTACCTGTGTTAGATTTAATTGTCTCACTAGATACGGTTTGTCCAATCAGATCGTACTGGAGGAGACTTGAAGATTCTTCTGGGACTTCGACTGAGTAAAGTGGTCCTTTTTTCCACGTATATATGATTTCACTTTTGGGGTAAGCATCTAAATTTTTTAAACAAATTAAACATAGCAGTGAATCTGACTAGTTGTGTTTTTGTTTCCAAAGCAAATTTTTTCCATATAAAAAAAGAAATACAAACATAAATTTTCTTTAATGTTTTTCTTAATCTGGATAACTAAAGCCTCCAACTATTTACAAGATTGACAGACATGATTAAGTAAGTATATTCCTGGAATCACACTGAGAGTATCATAGCAATATTTCTCTTTTGCTTTCTGGTCTCTGACTACAATAAAATAATTATATATATGTATTTTTTAAAGACTGCTGCCTTTGTTTATTTATTTAGACTTATTTATTTCAGAGAAAGGGGTGGGGGAGAGGAGAGGTGGGAGAGGGAGACAAGTAGACTCCCCACTGAGCCCGGGGAGTCCTGAGATGGGGCTTGATCCCAGAAGCCTGAGATCATGACCTGAGCTGAAATCCAGAGTTGGACACTTAACCGACTGAGCCACCCAGGTGCCCCAATAATTATATATTTTGAATGCATTGTTTGACTCTCAGAAGCTTTTTGTAACTTACAACTCCCAAACTTGAGTGGACAAGCATGCCCATCCATAGGAAAGTTAACCAACCTCATGGGACAGTCAGCATTGATGGTAAGCCTAGGGATATTGAAATAAATGGTTCCAAGTTAGTATGATGGACAAATCATTTGGTTAGAGGAAGTTGAATTGGGGAAACCTCACCTCATGGTATATAAAATGGTTCCATTCTGCATTATTCTGAAGAGTTTATTAGGGGTTGTCATATTGTGTGCAATTGATTTTTTGCCATTCCTGAAAAAAGTGTCAGGTGTCCAGATTTTACTGACCATCAAGTTATTCAAACTCAAAATCTCAGTTGGGCCCCCAAACTTCAACCTCTCATCAGTCCAAGTCTGGCGAAAGAAAACGTCCATTGTATACTCCTAAGAGAAAATAAGATATTCATGAAAGCTGGGGAGATAGTTTATTAAGAATAGTTTATTCATTAGCTTATATACCCAATTCTAAAATTTAAGAAATAAAAAACTTTTTATGATAATAACCTTCAGAGAACCTGTGACTTCAGGAAATTATTATTTTTCTCAAATTTGAAGTTTGTAATAGTATCATAAAAGATGGGACTGTGTTGTGCAAACCTCCCTCCTGCACCTTGACCCTCTTTAACAATCTTCTTCTTTTCTATCAGTCATCCACCTCTCCATCTATTGATCTATTAATTTTCCCTCCATAAATTTAGAAAAAAATATGAAAAGATTTACAGTCTAGGTTTTGTGCTGGTCTTCCTACCATTATTAGTCTAATCACTCCCCTCAATGCCTTGTTCACTTTCAAAGGTGTCTCGAAACACCATGGTACCCCTTAGCAAACTTCCAAGGATAAGTAAACTTTGCTTGATAAGTGTACTCTGGTTGCACATCACAATAATTTTATGTTATTCTGGAGAATATAAAAGCAAATGTTACCATGATAACTTAGAGCATCATTTAAGTATCCATAATTAAAATTTTGAGTTTTAATTTGTGGCTTTTATGAAATAACATTAGAAATCTTAAGAATTATGGTGAAAGCCATTGCAAAAGTCAATGATAATTAAAGCTTTTAAGTATATCAAAATATTGCCAATAATTGATTTGCCTACTTTATGTGTTCCTGTATGAGACCTATTACTGCAAGTTGTGATTAGATTTTCAAAATATAATTTGACACACAGTATATCCATATAATAATGATCCAGGCAATAACAAGTCTCCACTGTACAACTATACTTAAATAATGAGACACATACATAAAATGAAGTGCCAAGTGTTCCCCAGACTTCAATAATATAGTATAGTATGGTTGTGGTTATTTATATTTGGGGTGAGTTAGTACTAAATGAAAAATATGATAGTAAAATAATTGAGGATTCTGGATAATGCTGACCCTCCTTTCTTTCAAGTCTTAAGACATTTATCTCTTAAATAAAGTTCTTCTCCTTCTCCTTCACTTCCTCATTTTCTTTCTTACTTTTTTCCCTCCCTTCCCTTTCCCTTCCTCTGGTACTTCTTCCTTTTTTTTTTTTTTATCCCTTCTTGCTTCTTTCTTTTCTTGTCAATTCAAAGATCAGGAAATAAAAAAGTCTCCAATAACTATTTATCCAGAGCAGCATTTCCCTAATAAACTTTAATGACTCAACTATTTAAAGAGTTATGTTCATTTTGATTTTAGTATTTATATTTTACTTTTGGGGGAAATGGTACCTGAGAACTGTGAAAAATATCATGATGCACTTTGTTCTAGAAGACTAGTTCAGATTTTCATTGCCACTTACTATAAATACTCTCTTATGACTCCTACAGTCATCTGTACCTGGAACAGAGGTCCTAGAACACCTACTGGTCCATTTGCAACACAAAAGGTACAAAGCACTAGCTTTTCCAAATGATGCCCTTTACTGTTTTAATAAAATATACTGAGAATGATGTGCTACAGGAAACAGCTATATTTTAAGTTTCATAGATACTTTCAATATACTCTTACGTGACATATCTTTGTTGATTTTTCTTTTTTCTATTCTAAAAATTTACCAGGACTTCATAAAGATGGGGAAAATCTTATCTTTGTAGAAAAGAATCAGTGCATGATATGTGGCCCAAAGAGAGAATAGAATCTTAGAAAGTCCCTCAGGTTAAAGTGTTCAAACAGAGCCCTTAGTGAAATGTGAAGGAGATTAAGCCAGTAATCTGCTCTAATGACCATGCCCTCCCAGCATGAGTACACATATTGCATTAGGACTCTGGAGCCAAGCTTGGTAACAATGCCCAAGATCGTTAGTTCTGGGACTCTGCCCTCCCACCAATAAGTAAAATTACCCTCCCCACTTAGAGCTCACTCACCATCTCCACATCTGACACGGGCCCAAAACTGGTCACATAAATGTCTGTTTTGACTTCAGTGACAGCACCTGAAATTAGGCCAGAAGAATGGCGGCAAATATCACCAGTTATTTTAAGGACACTGAACTTAATGACCCTACCACAAAGTCCCTTCTCATGGTCAGAACCTGCAATCCATCCTAAAGGAATCCGGTAGCAGGAGCCCTTGGGTTTTTCAACTCTGAAAACTCATACCAGTTGCATTATTTTGAAATTTTTCTGGTCAAATGGGGAATTTAAGGAATGGAAGAGAACTAAGTTAGTATTCTCATAAAAATTATAACAATAAGTAACACATCTTATAGTTTTTTTGGGACAAATGCTTAGAAAAGTGCTTTAGATGGAGAATCTCATTCTACACTCACACAACTCTATGAGGCAAGCACTGTTCATACTCCCACACTACAGCTGAGGAAGCTGAGGCTTAAGCGGGTTCAAATAACATGCATAGAAGGTCACAAACAGAGGAAGGGACAGAGACTGGACAGGAACACGTGGCCTCTCCCAGTACCCCTGCACCTTACCGCTCTGCTATCTTTATGAAGCCTCTGGGTCTTGGAACAGAGGGAAGGGGGAAAGAGAGTAGAGATATTTGGTTTAGTAAGAATGCTGCTTCTCACCTCCAAATCCCGGCCGCAGCCGGTTGTCATAGCCTTCAAGCAAGTTGTCCAGGATACGACTGATGTTTTTGGAGTAGAAGTTTCCTTCATCTTCAAGTTTCCCTAGGGTATTTTCTACCCTGTGAGTAAACAGTCCATGATCCTCACTCCCAGGCTCAGAGAGAATAGGCTGTTCAATCTACTCATCAATCCCACCACAAATACATGCCACACCACCCAGGCTTCTTCATGATTTGGTATAGAAGTCACCCAGTAGGTATGTCCATTCACTTTCCTCTGAACTAAAAGGAAAAATCAGAAAAAAATCTTACTCACCATAGAATAAGGTACAGCCAGGGCAGAGGCGATGCCATCTTTCAGTGCTCTGCAATGTCCAGTTCACCTGGGTTCTCCTCCCTCTTAACAAGCCCCCCCCTTTGCCAATCAACTAGAGTAATCTTCCAGACCCCTCATATCTCTTTTTCCTGTTTGTGTCCAGCCAGTAATCCATAGATGAAGAGGTTGCCAACAAAACTTTAAATGTTCCCCTTGCTCTCTTGTTCTCGCTTCTGCCTTTTCATGTAGAACAAGGTGGCTTGTGGTCTTAGACTACATCCTGATGGACACTCAGCCTCTTCTGGTGGACTCACTTGGGAAAGGAGTCTGAAGGGACAGTGTATGGTTGGAGAGCGGTGACAATAATCGAATAAGGCATTAGGGGAGATTAGAAGGAAGAAATCCACTGCTAGTTTTGGCATGGAATTAGCAGGGTCCTGTGAGGAAATCTGGAAAGCAGTGGCATCTCGCTGAGAGAGATTATGTTCCAATGGGCTCAGCATTTATTATTTCTGTGGTTCACAGAAGGATTCCTACACAGCTCTTACTGCTTAAAAAGTCTAACAATATTGAGATCCTTTTGGGTTCTCTTTCTGATTTAATCATCTTTATTGCATCAGACACACCTTTCCTCCGCATTTAAAAATTGTCCCTCATTATTCTTTGAAAAGTTTTATAATACACTAGAACAATGCCTGGCTGTCTTGCTATTGGGTTAATATTTTTTAAGTACTTTGCTGATCCTTCTTAAGATACAACATCTCAAGCTAAGCCATAAATGGGTCCTACTACTATCTTTAGAAACTTGGCCAGTTTCATGGATGCTGCCTATAAGAGACAATGTCCAGAAAATATCTGATTAAGGTTATCCATGTAGAAATACTGTAAGAATAAAGCATCTATGGACATGGTTAATGATGATGTTGCTGCACTATTTCACTAGGCTTGCCACCGGTAAAAAGCAAAATGTTTGAACCCAAGAAATAGCATTCTCTGCCTAGTCTGGTAGATGGAAGTTGACGTAAAAGAAGTCACTTTAAGCCTTAAAATTTAAATCTCTAAATAATTTAAAATAAGAATAAAGAAAAGCATTGTGAATCTCTCTCTATATATATATGTAGAGAGAGAGTATATATATATATATATATATATATACACACACACACATATATATACACATTTTTTTAAATTTCTTACGTTGTTTTACTTGTGCTAAGCTGAAACGTGCACCTTGGTCCTAGCTCTCACCTTTGAAACCATACACAATAATTTGTCAGGGAAAGAGCACATGGCAGCCATTTAAACAAATATATCTATCATGTCCTCTCAAATTTAAGCTAAACATTCCTAAAATCTTTTGTTCCTTACAAAACCTGATTTCCATATATCTTCTTACTCTTTTCACTCTAAACTTACTCTAACTGATAACCACAACACATTTTCAGCTCCCACTGATTGTACAGTTATAATCTAAACCCTAACTATCTGGTATATATGATGCTATGAAATAATTCTCTGTTCATTTTTACTACAACTTACTATTTTCACTAGAAAATGCTGCCTCTGTCATAGGACTCTGTATTGATCTCTGTAAACTTGCATGATTTTTTTCTATCAATATGTTTATTATCCATCTCTGATTTTTATTATCAGTGAGAAAACTTAGGTGTTTAAGATTGGATTTTTTTATATGGTTAAAAAAATGATCATGGGTGAGTTGTACCTACTCTTATAGAATGGGCATGTTTTTCTCATTAAAATTATTTATTTAAAAGAAACAAATAATAGGTCACATTTGTCTCTATAGGGAAGATTAACTCCTACCATCACCACCAACAAGGTTTGTGTATAAAATAACTTATAAAGACTCAGGGTGATTAGAGGAAATTATTGCACAGAAAAAGCAAACTTGGCACCAAACAGTAAGTAGTACTTTCTATGATATAAGAGAACTATCAGTCTTCTCATGTATAGAAGGGGCTTGAACCAAAGGATTCTGGTATTTATGTAAGTACTTCCCACCTAGTAAGAACTTGAAACATTTCCTGTCTGTGTTAGAAACTGTTATGGGGAGCAAGTCAGTCTAAAAATAATAAATGCAATTTAAGACTGTATCAGTGAAAATTAACATAATATTAATAACTACCAAATATTTAACATTTACTATTTGCCTAGAATTATGTTAAGAAGTCCATATACTCCAACTCATTCATGGCTAACACAAAAATCTATGAGTTGTTGTATAATTGAGTCCATTTTGTAAATCAGCAAATGTGTAACTTGCCTAATCTCACAGCTGAAAAATGGCCGAATCAGAATTCAAAACTGGGTATAAGCTAAGGCTACTGGACTGAACACAGTGAAAAATAAAGTTCCATTCTATTAAAGAAATAATTTCTAACTGTGGTACTTATCCAAAGATGGAATGAGTACCATAAAAGAAAATGAGTTACCTGTTAACAAAATATTAGTATAGCATAGAACACCATGGGTAGGGTTCATGGATGTATGTTTCAGAAGGAAATGACATAATCCCTAAGAACATACAGTAGGAGATTGAGGCTATTTGGGCCATTGTGAAGAAGAGCTGTTTGGTAGAGACCTCAAGTGACTATTTGGATTCAAAGATTCTGTGATGGAATTTCTCTGAAATGATGTGAGAAGAGTGATTTAAAGAGGTTTCTAGTGGTAAAATGTATCTTGGTGGTGCACTGGAGGAGAAAAATGGAGAGATAACTACTAGGCTGTACTAAAGGAAGAAGAAAAAGTGGTAGAATATGATAATAGTTAATAGTTATTGAATGCTTACTATATGTCAATCATGTACATTGATATTATCTCTAATCCATGCAACTACCTTGCAAGGTAGCAATTTTATCTTTACTTTATAAAAGGGTAAAATAAGGCTCACAAAAGATATGTAACTATCTTAATGTCCCAGAGCTAGTAATTGTCTCTAATTCCAAAGTATACACTTTTATACTTGATGCTTTACATATGATAACTCTGATTCTGTTTTCTGAAGTTGGGTCTCTTAAACTCTCTGGACCAATAATATTTTTTATATTGTTAAGGGATACCTGACCTCTCTGTGGGCACTAGAAAATTTCCATGCAATACTGTTTGGGAATCCAGTGCAGTAAGAATAAAATTGCTCTGGGAGACAAAGGACAATAAAGAGAGAGTCCTCTGGTCACCAGCTTTAAATTGTTCTGGCTTGATTACCAATAGAATGTTGAACACATTCTAAGGCATGAAAGTAGAGGCAGGCAATATCAATTTCAAATCCTAAAACACAAACATGGAGGAACCAATTGTCATGTCCAAAAAAGATCACAGGTCTATAAATTCATGATTTATACACTTCAATTTAATGTTTATTTATTAAGTGCTTGATGACTAGCACTTGATGCTGAGGATATAGAAATTTTAAAAAACAATGCTTACCCTTAGGAAGTTCATATTCTAGATGTTAATATCAACATAATAAAACTGATAAGATACTGAGTGCTAAACATGATTAATTATTAACCATGTGCAATGGGAACAGAGTAAAAAGGTATCTGTGTGTGGGGGTGGTGGTCAGTGATTATTTCATGAAAGACACAACATTTGGACTGAGTTAGAGACATTGAATAAACTTTTAACAGATTAGGAAAGGCCATTCCAGGCTGCATGATGAACTCAGAGGGGTGGCAATTCATGATATCTTTATAAACCGCAAATAAGTCTGAGAAACTAGAAAATAGGAAACAAAGAATACAATGGATAAAAAGTCTGGAAGATAAACATAGTCCAATAGAGAGAGATTTCATGCTTCTCACTGGAGGATTTTAGAAAAGCCATGGCCAAAAAAAAAAAAAATAGAAAAGCCATGGCCATGTGTAGCAGACTACGATGGAGTTGTCTAAGGAATTCATATCAGCACTTTTTCTCTGAGACTTGCCCTACTATTTCTTAGGGGTAGGGACTTAATTTGTCATGTTTGTACTGCTTGATCCTGTATCAAGCTTCTGTTGATTATACCACTTTGGTATTAGCTAACTCAGGTTAATTAGCAGGCAAGTTACTTAGGCAAATTATTTATTATCTCGAGGTATCATATTCATCACCTATAAAATGGAATTACAGGATCTTGATGAGGATTACGTTAAAAATGCATTCAAGCCTTTATCACAGGAAATTGCCCATGGTAAACAAACAAAAACACCCATCAACATCACTATTAATATCATCACCCATAATCATCATTGTTTTCATTTTTGGCCAAACCAATTTTTTTCTCCAGCTTTTAGAAATGAAGCAAAAAAAATTAGAGATTGGTCTATGTCATTTGCTGAGGCTGCCAGTGTTAGAGGAAGGCATGTTTGACCGAATTCATGCTACATCAGAGAAATATCTACGGACAGAGAGAAACCAGAAATGCAGTGGTCCTACAGAAAGAAACAGAGACAAATCACTGCAACCCAAAAATCTGAGAGAGCAGCTGCCAAATTTCTGATGGCCTCCCTGATTCCATTCCTTCATAATCTAGGTGTCATTGCTGCCCTGAGTTCCCCCTTAAAGCACTGTATCCTTTTTATAGATTATTTTTATTTTTATTTATTTATTTTTGCTCCAGGTAAGTGGGTTAATGCCACTAGCTCCTAAGGGGTCTTTTATATCTCAGAAGACTACATCCCAAACTTGAAAGCAAAATTTCAGATGATGATACAGTATGACACCTGGATGTACTGACTGCATGACCCACTGGAGAGCACACCTAGACAAAGTGGAATCATGAGTGTACTTCCTGGGCCTTCTGGAAAGGAAGGTGCTAATTGGCAAATACATAATGATCTTGCTGCTTAATGAGTCTCTCACACCTCCGTGGAGTAGAGTAAGCATTTCAGTAAACTGCATGAACTCTTTCAGGCCACTAGGTGACTACTGAGCATCATCTTCTGGCCCATGCCCCAGAATCTGTTTGCCTTTTTATCAGGTGCTTGGAGTATAGAAAAAGGACAGAATTTTGGGTTCAAGCCCAGTGATGAGCTCTGGGGAAATGTTATAGAAGTGCAAGCAGAATGGAAGTCTATTAACATGGTTTCTATTGGATAAAATGTAAATTCCAAACCTACCGTAGAGGGATATTCTCAAAGCAAGTGATAAAAATAAACTTTTGAAAGTACCATGGAAAGGTCGGAGGCCTTCATGGGAATAATTTTGTCCTTCATGTTGTTATATTAAATGACTTTATGTTTCTTCTCAGAATAAAATATAAGCGGATTGCTATTTATATATGTGTGATTTAATCTGAGAGGAAAAATAAATGATGGGGTGGAGAGGCTTTTCTGAGAAGAGGCTAAGAGGTATTTGACGCACAGTTTGGAGCTAATGACTCAGCAGTGACTGAATGATGTACACACATACACACACAAACACACAATGCTGGTAAATGCTCTCTTACAAACCCTGACCATCAAAGAAACAAATTATTTTAAAATAGACTTTAACAGGCTTTGGAGAGAGTGTGCTAGAAGTAGTATATCTAATATGTCAGAATGAAAGCTATATAGCTCTGTGAACTTGCTGTGAGCATATTGTTGTTGCTGCCTGTTTTGTTATTATGGCACTCTATCAGTAGGAATGTGTTAGATGTAAAAACAAAAAACCTAACTTGCAGTAGTGTAAACAAAAGTAGGGAAAAGGATGGAAGTAGGCAGCTCCTGGCTTTGGTAGTTAAGTAATGTCAGAGAGGACTAGGCAGCATTTCATGTTGCCTTCCTGCATGGTTGCAATATAGCTACCTCAGTTTCAGTTATTTGATCTGCATTTAACAGAAGAAATAAAGAATAGGGTCATGTAGCCCTGTCTAGCTACAGAGGAAGTTGAGAAACTTACAAGATATTCTTTGCTTTCTGATTTAGGAAATGAATAAATACAGATAAATATTCATATCAATCCTACAAAAATCTTTTGATACTTGCTGTAGAAATCTAGATAACTGAACTGATTACAATAGCAAGGAATATTCTTTTTTAGTTTTGTCATCCTTTATAACGTAGGTGGCCAAGAAAGATGAGGATTAGGAATGGAAGTAAAGTGGTCTATCTGTCACAGGCAGGGATCTGCCTCTAGGTAGATTAATTACAGCAAGATACCCCTTACTCTGGTATGATGGCTTAGGGAGTAGAGTGCAGGTTACATTTCTGTTGCCACTGGCACACTCAGCTTTTGGGCCAGGTACAATCTGCACGAATATGTGCAGAAGCCTCGTGACAGGCTTGTGAGAATTTTGCAAAAATCCTTTCTCAATATTTTTCTTAATATCTTTCTCGATAATTTAAAGATATTCTGCTGAATTCCATTGTCATTTATTACGGTTAATACAGCCACTGTCCAAAAGGCTAATAGAATGAGAGACCTGATATTCAATTAAAACACTTAGACCATCAGAGGCCTAAATGGTTGAAGCACATTAGTTTAGCACCTACCAGAATAGGAGCTGGGTTCCTGGGTTGCATTTGTAAATTATAAGCTGATAAAATTTTTTAAAGTTTCCTACAGGAAGGAATCAAAAGACGTTATACCTGTTACATCTATTAGTATCCATTATATTAAATCCCACCTGGAAAATTTCTTTTTTTTCCTTTTTAAAAAAATTTTTTATTATGTTATGTCACCATACAATACATCATTAGTTTTTGATGTAGTGTTCCATGATTCATTGTTTGCCTATAACACCCAGTGCTCTATGCAGTACGAGCCCTCCTTAATACTCATCACCAGGCTAATGCATCCCCTCACCCCCCTCCCCTCTAAAACCCTCAGTTTGTTTCTCAGAGTCCATAGTCTCTCACGTTTCATCTCTTCCTCCGATTTCTACCCTCCTTCATTTTTCCCTTCCTTCTCCTAATGTCCTCCATGCTATTCCTTATGTTCTACAGATAAGTGAAACTATATGATAAGTGACTTTCTCTGCTTGACTTATTTCACTTAGCATGGTCTCCTCCAGTCCCATCCATGTTGATGTAAAAGTTGGGTAGTCATCCTTTCTGATGGCTGAGTAGTATTCCATTGTATATATGGACCACATCTTTATCCATTCATTTGTTGAAGGGCATCTCAGCTCTTTCCACAGTTTGGCTATTGCGGACATTGCTGCTATGAACAATGGGATGCATATGGCCCTTCTTTTCACTACATCTGTGTCTTTGGGGTAAATACCCAGTAGTGCAATTGCTGGGTCATAGGGTAGCTCTATTTTTAATTTTTTGAGGAACCTCCACACTGTTTTCCAAAGTGGCTGTACCAGCTTGCATTCCCACCTGGAAAATTTCTTGTAAAATTAAGTAATAGGAAAATATTTGTCTTGATGAGAAACTAAAATACTATTCTTTCCACAAACTATAAAAATGAGCATGTTTCTCCTTTTGACCTTGCTGCCTGGATACTCAAAAGTCAGAACTGAATGATAGTTGACTTTTTTGTGTGTTAATCTTCTTTTATTCTTGTACCTGGTTTTCTATTTCTATTCTATATTTTGCATTTGTTTTTTTCTGAGAGGCTCCTCAAAACTTCTAGGGAAAAAGAATATAAATAAATACTAATAAGTGAAACAGTTATTGGTGATTTTTGGGCACTACTCAGTCATTTGGATCAATTATATCACATTATTTATTGATTACCTGGTGTTTTGTTTGAAGTAAAATCCAGTATTAAATAAAATAATACCAAATGGAAAAGACATTAACCGTAAGAGGACAGTTGGAACCAGAAGACTCAGCAAAAATCAGACACAGAACTGGAGATAATATATTTTACAGAAAAGACCTAGTTACTTTGAAGTTCCTTCCAATTTATACTTTGAAACTACATTAGCAAAATGTCATATATCTTCTTGTTTTTAAGGTAAGAAGCAAATACTGTTTTATTTATGTGATAAAAAAATTACTCTGCTTTTCTTTAGACCCTTTTTCATTTAGGTTCACAAAAAAATTAAGAGGAAAGTACTGAAATTTCCCATATATCCCTTACTCCTCACATGCATAGTCTCCCTCATTATCAAGAGTGGTACATTTGTTGCAATTGATGAACCTACACTGGCACACCATTATCACCCAAAGTCCATAGTTTACATTTTAGTTCACTCTTGGTGTTTTACATTCTATGGGTTTGGACAAAGGTAGAATGATATGTATCCATCATTATTGTATCTTACAGAGTATTTTCACAGTCCTCAAAATCCTCTGTCTTCAACCTATTCAACCTTTCTTCAGCCCAACCCCTGGAAACCACTGAATTTTTTTCCTTTTTTTAGTTTTTTTTTAATTTTTATTGTTATGTTAATCACCATACATTACATCATTAGTTTTTGATGTAGTGTTCCATGATTCATTGTTTGTGCACAAAACCCAGTGCTCCACACAGAACGTGCCCTCTTTAATACCTATCACTAGGCTAACCCATCCCCCCACCCCCCTCCCCTCTAGAACCTTCAGTTTGTTTTTCAGAGTCCATCATCTCTCATGGTCTTTTTACTGTCTACATAGTTTTGCCTTCTACAGAATGTCATATAGCTAGAATTATATACTATCTAGACTTACAGATTGGCTTCTTTCACTTAGCAATATGCATGTAATTATCCTCCACACCTTTTATGACTTGACACCTTGTTTCTTTTTAGCATTAAATAATAGTCCATTGTTTGGATATACCACAGTGTATTTATTCATTCACCTACTGAAGGACATCTTGTTGCTTTCAAATTTGGGGAAATGTGAATAAAGCTGCTATAAACACCTGTATGCAGATTTTTGTGTCAATGTAAGGGTTGTGAGAAATCACCAAACTCTTTTCCAAAGTGGCTGTACCATTTTGAATTCCCACCAGCAGTGAATGAGAGTTTCTGTTGCTCCACGTCCTTACTAGCATTTGGTGTTATCAGTGTTCTGGATTTCGGCCATTCTTATAAGTGTGTAGTGGTATTACATTGTTGTTTTAATTTTATTTCCCTAATGACATATGATGTGGAGCATCTTTCATATACTTATTTTCCATCTGTGTAATATTTATTATATCCGCTGAGGTGTCTGTTAAGGTTTTTTGTCCACTTGTTAATCAAGTTATCTGTTTCTTACTTTTGAATTTTAAAAAGTTTTTGTGTATTTTGGATAACAGTCTTTTGTCAGGTATGTCTTTGGCAAATATTTTCTCCCAGTCTGTGGCTAGTCTTCTATTTCTTTTGAAATTATTTTTTGTGGGGCAGAAATTTTTAATTTTAATGAAGTCCAGCTTATCAACTATTTCTTTTATGGAGTGTGTTTTTAGTGTTGTATCTAAGAACCATACCCAAGGTCATCCAGGTTTTCTCCTATGTTATCTTCTAGTTTTGTGTGTAACATTTATTTTGAGTTAATTTTTGTGAATGTCGTAAGGTTTTGGGCTAGATTAATTTTCTTGCAGGTGGTTGTCTAGTTGTCCTACCACCAATGGTTGACAAGACTATTTTTGCTCCATTATATTGCCTTTGCTCTTTGTCAAATATCAGTCGATTATATTTATGGGGGTCTGGTCAAAACTCTATACCCTCTTCCACTGATCCATTTTTTCCCTAATGCCATGCTGTCTTGATTACTGTGGCTTTATATTAAGTTTTGAAGTTTGATAACATCAGTCCTCCAACTTTATTCTTCTTCAGTGTTTTGTAACTGTTCTAGATCTTTTGCCCCTGCATAAAAACTTTAGAGCTAATCGATTTGTGAATATCCTTAAAATAACTTGGTGGAGTTTTTATTGGGATTGCATTGATGACTTTATAAATCCATAGATCGAGTTAGAAGTAATCAATCTTTTGTCAATATTTATTTTATTTTGAAGAGCTTTTTAAAATACAGAAATGTATAGAGAACAGTTACCATACACTGTGTTACCTAGCGCGAGAATTACAAACATGTTTTTTTCTCTTTAGGTAAAGTGTTTTAGACAGAGAAAATTCCAGATCAAGGTGAAGTTCTGTTCACCTTGTCAAAGTTCCCTTTGACCCTTTTTTTCTACTCCCTTGAGAGAGTCAACTGATATCTTGAATATGCTATATACTTTATGGTACATGCTTTTGTATTTTTACTGTGTGTGCATATGTAGACTTCTTTGTGTTTTTAATTTATAAAAATGTTGTTACACTGTATCAATATTTCTTTCACTAAATACTGCTTTCTAGACATGCTGAATATACCACAATACAATTTTATATTCCCCACTGGATAAACATTTGAATTGGGTTGTTTTTTAGATTACAAATAATGTTATAATGCATATCCTTTTATATGTCCCTAACACAAGTACAGAATATCCTTGAAGGATTTTATACTTGTGCATATTCACCTTTATTAGACATTGCAATTCCAAATTTGTTTTACCAATACATCAATTCATCAGCACTGTTATATGAAAAAACTTGTCTCATACATACCAAATCTTGATATTTTTACTTTTTTTTGCTAATCTGATATGTTTGACAAAATATCTCATTGTTTTAATTTCCTTAAATTTACTATTGCGATTGAGGGTTTTTTTAATGTTTAATGACCCTTTGGGATTTCTTCATATTTTGGGTTTTTTTTAAGTTTTATTTATTTATTTTGAGAGAAAGAGAGAGTGAACAGGAGAGGGGCAGAGGGAGAGAATCTCAAGCAGACTCCACACTGAACGCAGAGCCCAATGTGGGGCTCAATCTCATGATCCTGAGCTGAAAACCAAGAGTCAGAAGCTTAACCGACTGAGACACGCAGGCATCCCAAAGGATTTTTTCATATTTGAATTGCCTATTTATAGCCCTTACCCATTTTATTACTTCATTGTTTATCTTTTTCATAGTAATTTATGTTATAATTTATACACATATAGAGGAAACAGTATGGGTTTGAACTGGGCAGGTCCATTTATATACAGATATTTTACAGTACCATAAATGTATTTTCTCTTCCTTATTATTTTCTTAATAACATTTTCTTTACTCTAGCTTATTTTACAAATAAAACATATAATACATATACAAAATATGTCTTAGTTGACTATGTTATTGGCAAAGCTTCTAGTCAACAATAGGCTATTATAACAGTATATATATATTTATGTATATATTACTTTGCCCTTATATGTTCAACCAGTGGCTTCTCTGAGTCTATTACTTTGTTTACAGTATATTTTGTCATATAATTTTTTATTTTAATGTTGTAAACTTTATTTTGTTTTTCCTTAATAACATGTGATCTAAGTTGCTATCTAATAAATTATTTCCTCCTGTGAGTAAAAATATTTAATACATTTTCTTCTAATAGTTTTAAAGTATTTTTTCCGTTTAAACCCTTAGTTATCTGGAATATGTTTTTGTGAATGAGGATTATTAAGGATCTGTTTTCTTGTCCTAATTCTAATGCAATTGTTCTAATACCAAGTGTGGAATAGTCTATATTTTCCTCACGGATTTGTAATATCCCCTCTACAATATAACAATTTTCCATTTTTGCTGGTGATATATTTGGGCTCCCAATTCTGTTCTTTTTTTTTTTTAAGATTTTATTTATTTATTTATTTATTTGACAGAGAGAGACACCATGAGAGAGGGAACACAAGCAGAGGCAGAGGGAGAAGCAGGCTCCCCGCTGAGCAGGGAGCCCGATGCGGGGCTCGATCCCAGGACCCTGGGATCACGACCTGAGCCGAAGGCAGACACTTAACCAACTGAGCCACCCAGGCGGCCCTCCCAGTTCTGTTCTATTGACTTATTTGTTTATATGCACACCATTGTTTTTCACTGTTTTCCTTAAATATTATGTGCAATGGATGTTATGGTATGCCTCCTCTGGTAAATTTTTAATAATAAAGGACTTATTTCTCTATCTGCTGGGAGTGCTGTGAGCCCTTTCCCAAATTTCCTCAGCTGAAGAGTCTTGCACTCATCATGAATCTTTATTGGAGTAGGCAACCTTCAATAACATAGATACAAATATTTATATCCCTCCCCAGAACTTGAGACAAATGTATAGGACCATCTCGACTTCAGAACTTCCATGGGCTTGTCCAGGGCCATTGTTGAGACTGCATATTTTCTACTCCAATCCTTTCCTTTCCACAGGTGGTAATCCCAAAACACTCCCTAAAAAAACTGCCTACATGCTATCCTTTGTCTTATAATCTACTGTTCAGGAAATGAAACCTATGACGAAAGGCAGATTTCATTGGCAACCTGCCAGTTTCTGGCCTCTTGCACAAACTTCTCTCTATATATATCTTTTTATATCTTATATTTCTAAGCAGTAAGCTACCTGTTCTTGAGAAGACCTGTAGGTATGCCACAACAAGGAATTAGACCATATATGCAAATTTTAAAATACCACTAAAAGTGTTTTGAAAGAATCTATTATGGAAATATATACACTATGCAGTTTTTTTTTCAAAATTTCAACAAGCACTTAGATCTAGTATGTACTAGACCTTACACGTGATTCCAAGAAAAAGACTCAAAGAAAAAGTCTGGGTACTGTCATCATGAAGCTCATTACCCACCGTTTGGCTTCTCTTTTTAACCACTATGCCAATATTTCTTTTGATTTTCATGTATTTGAAATGCTATGTAAAATATTCCTTTTTTTGTATTCAGTAATTTGTTTGGCAAACAGTCAGTGGTAGTTATATGCCAAATACTGAAGTGGTTTTTAAGGAGGAAACAACAAGAAAAGCAATATGCTGGATTTGTCTCAAGGGAGAACATGACAAACATGCAATGACTGTGTTGCAAACAGACTATCAACAGCGATGTGTGGAGGTGCAGAAGTCAATGGACATTTAGATTAGGGAGACTTGAAGGCTCAACTTTATTCCACTTATCAATGGATTATCTGTTTTTCAATTTAATCATCTATTGTAGACCACTCTTATTCCATATTTGCTTGGAAAATATTTTGAAATCTTAATTCGTTTTATTTCTTCCCCTTCAGTTTACCTATATCCTCCCCACCGCCCTTTAAGCAGTTGGCAAATTTTGTCCTTTGTTGCTTCAGGAGAGTTTGTGGCAGGGCAGAAAGCAATGAGTCACTTTAGTTCCTAAATTTTGTGTCCAGAAAGCTCTATGGTGGTAGGTATACACAAGGTGGTTTGAAAAAGCATGAAAAAAGAAAGATTTCATTCAGATTCCAAATAGGTTCCCCCAGGCTAAGGGAGTAGAGAAACATGGGCATATACATCTGGGAAAAATATGATTGCTGTGCCTTGCTCCCCAGCTACAACATCTGAAAGGCAAAGAACCAGCATGGAAATGGTGACATGGTAGATCAGGCAAATAGACTAAAAGCAGATGTTTGTCCACCAGGAATAACTCAGAAACCATGGAGAACCACTAGATTTCACAGGGCCATGCAAGCAGGGACAATGAGATTTCACTGTCAACTCTGAGCTGGTGTTTGAGAACAGATACCCTGTCCTCAATCCATGTCTGGGCACTGAATAAAATGTTACCGCTGTAGCATCAGGAAGGAAGAGGTTTCATTTTTTGCATACCAGAATTTGTCAACAGAGATTTATGTTATGTCTACAACAAATGTATAATATTATGGCCTCCTGTTTATTATTTGCTTTTTGTTCAAATACTGCTTCTTTCACTGTGTTATAGGACTCTATGGGACTCTTTAGGACTCTGTTGGGGGGATCAAGATGAGAAAAGGATTTATGGAGAAAATGGGAGCTGGATCAGAGAAACAGAAGCAATAAACTAGTTTTCTTCTCAAAAAACCATTTTTTGCCTCAGTCTTTAGCTGCAAAATGATATTTCATGTGCAATGGTCGTGGGTGGATTACTAATCATTCACAGACTTGATGCCTAGCTTTCATTCACTATCTAGTCTTTTCTGCTGAGGCATATCCATAAGAGATTTCTGAATTTATAATCCAAGGAATGGATCTATTATGATGAATATCGCTTGTTAATCCTTTTTACCTTGCTACTCATACTCCAGGTTGCAAGTTAAAATGTTAATTTCAACACTAAATCTACCTTTTCCCAACTTCCTCCCCCCGAATAACTGGTTTTGATTTTTCAGTTATATATTCTTGCCGCACATAGCACTTATATTGTGCACTTCTCATAATAGTAGTTAAATTTATTTTATATAATTCTTTGGCAAAGGATATCCCTTCTCCCACTTAGAATAATATAAGCTGTTGTTTAAAGAGTTGTTTCCATAGCACCTAGTACAATGTTTGACACATAGTATTTAGTAAATATTGCTTGACTGAACATATGAATGAATAAACTTCAGTTTATTGCTTCCATTCTTTTCAATTATTTATATATATAAATATGTATGTGTGAATATGAATATACACATGCACATATTCCAGAAAAAATGACATTTTAATAACTGTCATTTTACAATGGATAGAAAAAACTTATATAGTAACATTTCACATGAGAATAATGTAGATTGAAAAACTGCAAGTTATTATGAAGGATTTCTTGTATTCCTTTCTACAGTCTGTGCTGTTGGATCAGGCTTGCTTAATATTCCAATAACACATGTGCAGAGAGATCTACGTGACCAGATAAGAACCATGATGGGATGAGCAATTCCAGGTTGCTATTCAGTTATACTTCTCTCCTGGAGTGCTCATGTATTTGCACATCTGAGGGAGATTTGTGGGACTCTATATTAGCTTTTTATACAAAAAAATTATTGAGAAAAAATTTAATTATGTACCTCCAAAACTCACAGTGTGTTGGTAGCAGAATCTGAATATCAGAAAGCATTGTCAAGAAGGAGCATGAATATGGCAAAAGAAAAATGCAATCCCAAAGTGTCCAAAACAACCTATTAAATACTACTTGTAACTTGTCACGTCACATCATTCAGTTACATTTGAAGGTCTTGGAAACACAAATCCCTTAAGATTTGTAAATGATGAAAGATGATCTCACTTTAGACTACAGTACCTTATTGCTCAAGAGCAGTGCCTTCATTTTAGAATATATCTATTCTAGAAGTGAAACCCAGTAACAGGCAATTCATTTCTATGTAATGTGCTCGGGATCAGAAACTCCATAAACATATTACTGAATATAGTGTCCTAGTAAATGTAAAATAAACATTAAGCCAACTTTCATCATTTCTGTTTTATTTCTATTTCTGATCCACAAGACGAAACAATTTTCAAAAGACACTCATCTTTCCTGTAAGCTTTGCTATATTCTGTTTAAATCTTACTTTTATTTATTGCTTACATCAGTGAAATAGCATAATAATAGGATATAATTTGAGTATTTAATTGAAAATATAAGTAATGGGCTGTACAAATATTTACTTGGTTGCAAATCAGGTTATTCAAGCATTCTAGTAAATGCCAATGTGAGTGATTAGAATATAAGGGTATATGGATATTATTAAGAAAACTAGATATTTTATCAGTATTTTATTTTTATTTTTTCTATAAGAGAAAAGTAGATATAAATATATACCTATTTCTAATGTTCTTCACTTGGGGTTATTTATAAGGACATCACAAAGGGGGTTACAATATTGCATTGCCTGAAACGTGCTTATTTTATTTAGTGTGGATTCTTGTTTTTAGGTAAGTGTATAGATGAATCAGCCATATGACACCCCTGTGTACTCTGAAAACGTCCCAGAAAGCTATAGGCAATGTTACATTAAAGCTGGAAAAGAATCACATCCCAAGCATTCTTATTAAATTACAGTCTTACTTGGTTGGTACCCACTGAGTATCCACTGATAGATCAGAAACTCAGTAGAAGAAATGATGATATTCCTAGAATTTGTGTGAAGGTGGAAAGAGGGGAGTAGGAGAATAGGAAAGGAGAGAGATTTATACTGGGCAAAAAGACCTACCCACATTTCGTTACTCCTTTGTATTTATAAGGGTTCTCTAGAAAAATAGAATCAATAGCTATAAAGAGATTTATTATAAGGAATTTGCTCCCATGGTTGTGGAGGCTGAGTAGCCCAACAATCTGCAGTCGCAAGCTGGAGACTCAGGAGAGCTCGTGGTGTAAGTTCCAGTCTGAGTTCAAAGACCCGAGAAACAAGAGAGCCAATGATGGAAGTTTCAGTTTAAGTGCAAGAAAAAACTAATTCCCAGCTGAAAGACAGTCAAGTAAAGAGGGAATTCTGCATTACTCTGCCTTTTTGTTCTATTCAGATCCTTAATAAATCAGATGATGCCACCCATATTGGGAGGGCAATATGCTTTACCCAATCTACTAATACAAATGCTGAAATACTTTCACAGACATACCCAGAGGTAATGTTTAACCAAATGTCTGAGCATCCTATGGCCTGCTCAAGTTGGTATATAAATTAACTATCACACCCTTTTTTATTCCTAATATCCTTCATTATCAGAATGCCAGGGTTTAAAATTGCTCCACTACTTTCAAGTTATAAACACTCTGTGCCTTCACTTTCCTTCATCTATGTCAGAGATAATAATAGCTAGGGTTGTTATAAGATTTAAGTGAAATAATACATTTAAATTGCCTGGCACAAATGCAGGCCTCATCAGCAAGCACTCAATGAATAGTATCTGCTGTTACCATTATTAACATTACTAGAAATAAAAAAGTTTGAGTGCATCTGAAATCTACTATCTTGGTTTTCAAGAGAGCCAGGATGTGCAATTCTATCATGGGCCTATAAGGAAGAGAGTCAGAAGTATTAGACAAACAGCATGACTGGCTGACACAGAGAGGGAGTCATGTGGAGAAGGTCAAATATCAGTTGCATAGAAAAATGACAGGAAATATAAAGTCAGCCACTTTCCTTTGAGTCTCTTGGCCTTATTCACTTAGAAACATGCACAGCTTCCACCTGGACCAAAACTTCTATCATAATGATGAGATATTTTGCTATTCATGTAACTGGCTCATCTTGGATCTATTTTACTTCAGCAATGTTCTCATTGAGCCTCCTTCAGCCATCTATTTTCAGGAACACATCTTGGAAACTTCATGACCTAGAAAAGCCCTACCTCAGAAATATATAACAATATTTACTCTCTAAACACCAGCCTCATCAGTCTAAATTTCTCATCTCATTCTCATTGCTTCTGCTCCTGATTCTCATAGAGATTTCCACTTTTGATCTGTTGGATTCCCTCAACCTGTATACCTCTTCTTAGTATCGATTCCCTATTAATGGAACCATAAGTTTGATTGTCTTTTTTTTAAGATTCTATTTATTTATTTGCCAGAGAGAGAGAGAGAGAGAGAGCACAAGTGGAGGGAGAAGCAGTCTCCCCGCTTGAGCAAGGAGCCCGAGAGCGGGACTATATGAGCGGGACTGTATCTCAGGACCCTGTGATCATGACCTGAGCTGAAGGCAGACGCTTAACAGACTGAGCCACCCAGGTGCCCCTAAGCTTGATTGTCTTAACTGTTTCTCACCAGTAGTACCAATTGGCAGGCAAGCCTATCTAACAACATTTGTCTGGAAAACAACTCTGCTCTGAACACCAAACATCTCAGATTGCGATTCACTGTTGGAAGAAAATTTTTAAACCATCATTATAAACATGCTAACTCCAGAGTTCCAAAATTATCATGGTTCTCTGTGCATACATCATTCATTTGACTTATTCTTAGTCAGTCTGAGCCCCCATATTCTCTAATGCCTACTCTAAGCCTTCATTTTTTTTAGCAAGCAAGGCCCATCTTCTCTCTGTACTCAAAGATTCTACAGGAAGTACTTGGTTAGTAAAAATTCAGGAGATTTTATTGAACATGTGATGCATTCCAAGACTGAAAAAAACAGACATTCAAGGAGATTATATAAATTTCAATATCACAATCATTTTCCAATTCTTATACTTCCCTTCTAATAAAATCTGCCCAAGGACATCCTTAAACTTAGTGAGTTAAGATCATGTTTCTGTTTATAGATTTTAAATTACATAACTCAAAAACTAAGAGTGAGGACCACCAATAGTTATTTTTGATTCATGACAGCTCTTGTGACTTTTAAAAAGTATATGAAATGATTTCAATTATTGTTATGACTTTGGTGCTTCTGTTTTGCTGGAATTTATGCAGATGTTTAAGTTACCTGTTGGGTAATACAGAACTTAACACCAGAAACACTCACATGCAATAAAGGAAGGGAGTGTAATGAAAAACATTAAGAAATTTCACAACTTTAATTCTTTGTACTGGGAAGTCTTTCCCCCTTCCTTAATATTGTAAATAACTCATGAATGGTTTTTTTAGCTCCTCATGCTATGCCTCAAAAATCCAAATTTTATGGTTATTATATCAGATGGAGAAGTGAGGCAATGTGGACTTTTTATACCTTTCCCATTTTACATCATGTTCACAGATGGCTGTAAATGTGCCCAAGAAATGAACCTTGCTTGTTTATAGAGATATTTTAATTCAATTGGCTATAAAAGAATAGAAGAAAGTGGTTTTTTAGATATGAGTCTATTGAAAGCCCCCCACATCAGAAATTCATTAAAGACTGGGTCAATGATAATAGATCTAAATTTTTCTGGTCAGTTCGTTTTCAATTTTATTTTAATCTTAGACCTCCATATTTTTTCAATAACAGACTTAATGATATATAATTAAATTCACATAGTATAAAATTCACCCTCAAAGTAATACATTTCAATAGTTTTAGTATATCACAAGGTTGTGTAATCACCACCACTATCTCATTCCAGTAGACTTTTCACACTGAAAAGAAACTCTATACTCATTGGCATTTAGTCCTATTTTCCCACTCCCAAGCGCCTGGTAACTACTAGTCTACTTTTTACTTCTATGAATTTGCCTATTCTGAACATACTGTAGAGATGGCACCATACAAAACGTGGCCAACTGGAATGATTTCTTTCACTTATAATGTTTTCAAGGTTCATCTGTGTTGTAGCATGTATCAGTACTTAATTCTTCTTTATAATTGGAATAGTTTTAGATTTACAGAAAAACTGTGAAAGTGGATAATAAAGCATGATCCCTTATACCCCACATCTAGCCTCCCTTTTTATTAGCATCTTACTTAAGTATGGTACATTTGTTACAATCAGTGAACCAATATTGATATATCATTATTAACTAAAATCTACACTTTCAATTTCCCTGGTTTATACCTAATGATATTTTTCTGCCTTACAGACCCATCCTGCCTATCACATTACATTTAGTCACTATGATTTTTTAGGCTCCTCTTGGCTGTGACTGTGGCTCAATCTTGTTCTCAATTACTTGCACCATTTCAAAGAGTACTTTTCAAATATTTGGCAGAATGTCCATCTATTAGGATATGTCTGATGTTTTTCTTATTACTAGATTGGGGATGTGGGCTTGGGGGAGTAAGATCCTAAAAATAAAGTGCCATTTTCATCATATATCAAAGGTACTTACTATCAACAGGATTCATTATTATTGATGTCAACTTTGAAAAATGTGGCTGAAATAGTGTTTGTCAGATTATTCTACTGTAAAGTTATTCTTTTCCCTGCCTTTCCATGCTGTACTCGTTGGAAGGTAGTCACTATGTGCAGGCCACCTTTAAAATATAGGGAATTATGATCCATGTGCTTGAAGACACAGTATCTACATGAATTATTTGTAACTTTTTTGCATAGAATAGCCTTTTCCCTCATTTATTTACTTATTCAAACTTTATTTACACCAGAACTTTATTCATTTTATTTCTGAATAATATCCCATTTTATGAGTATGTTATGTATTTTTTTAAAGATTTTATCTATTTATTTGACAGAGAGAGAGAACTCAAGCAGGGGGGAGAGGCAGGCAGAGGAAGAGGGAGAAACAGGATCCCCACCGAGCAAGGAGCCAGATGTGGGGCTCCATCCCAGGACCCTGGGATCATGACCTGAGCCGAAGGCAGATGCTTAACCGACTGAGCCACCCAGGTGCCCCAGAATATACTACATTTTCAATCCATTCATCAATAAGTGTACATTTGGATTATTTCTGAGGGGGTTGGTCTACTATAAGTAAAGTTGCTATGAATATTTTATAGAAGTTTTTGTGTGGATGTGCATTTTCAATTCCTTTGGATACATACCCAAAAGTGAAATTGCTGGGTTGTACAGTAAATCAATATTTAACATACTGGGGAACTGCTAAACTCTTTTCCTAAGTGTCTTTACCATTTTACAACCCCTGCCACCAGAAATATATGTGGGTTCTAATTTTCCCACATCCTTGCCAATACTTAATATTTTCTGTCTATGTCAGCCATCCCAGTGAGTACAAAGTTTCAATTTACCTTAGTTTTGATCTTCATTTCAGTAATGATTAATAATTTTGAGCATCTTGTCATATGCTTATTGGCCATTTATATATCTTCTTGGAAAATGTTTATTCATATATTTTAACTAATTTTGCTTGTTTGTCTTTTTCTCGTTGAGGGTAAGAGTTCTTTAATTATTTTAGATACAAGTCCCTTATCTGAACATGATTTTGAAATATTTTTCCCATTCTATGGGTTGCTTTTTCACTTTCTTAAAGGTGTCTTTTGAGGCACAATTTTTTAAATTTTGATGAAATCCAATTTACTTATTTTTTTTGATGTTACCTATGCTTTTTGGTATCATATCTTTAAAAAATTGCTTAATCCAAGGAAGTGAAAATTTATTTTGATGCTTTCTCCTAAGACTTTCCTAGATTTCAATTTTATATATAGGTCTGTGGTCAACTTTGAGTTACTTTTTGTAAATTGTGTGAAATAAATGTCCTTTGCATGTGGATATCCAGTTGTTCCAGGACCATTTGTTGAGAAGACAACATTTTTCCCATTAAATGATCTTGGAACCCTTCTCAAAATTAACTGACCATAAATACAACATCTTGTTTTTAGACTCTTAATTTTATTCCATTGATTTATATCCCTAGCCTTAAACTAATACCACACTATCTTGATATGAAATTGGGAAGCATGAGTCTTACAAATTTGTTCTTTTTTTAACATTGTTTTAACTATTCTGTGTCCCTTGCATTCATTTCCACATGAATTTTACAATTTCCTTATCAACCCATGCAAAATAGCCAGCAGGGATTTTGAAAGAGGTTGCATAAAAGATAAATTTAGGGACTGTTATCATCTTTGGAAGACTTGGTGTTGTACATGAAATGTCTTTCCATTTATTTAAAAACAGTGTTTTGTAGTTTTCAGTACACATCTTTTACTCTTGCTAAATTTAGTTCAAAGAATTTTATTTTTTTGGTGTTATTGTAAATGTAATTGTTTTCTTAACTATAATGACATACATTTCATTTTATTGTTAGTTTATAGAAATAAAATAGATTTGTGAGTGTTAATTTTTTATTAATTAACATTACTGAATGTTTAATTTTTAATTTATTGTTAATTTAATGTTAATAATTTTGTTATTTTTTTATTTTATTTATTTTTAATATTTTTTATTTTAATTTTATTATTATTTATTATTAATAATTTTAATTAATTAACATTACTGAACTTGCTTATCAGTTCCAAAAGACTTTTCATGGAATCCACAGGATTTTCTACATACAAATCCTTAGCATCTTTGGATAGATATATAGTATAACTTATTCTTTCCCAATATCATTATCTAACTTTGTGCCTTCATGAATAGAACTATCTGATGGGGCGTGGGAGGGATGGGGTGGCTGGGTGATAGACACTGGGGAGGGTATGTGCTATGGTGAGTGCTGTGAATTGTGCAAGACTGTTGAATCACAGATTTGTACTTCTGAAACAAATAATGCAAGATATGTTAAGAAAAAAGAAAAAGAAGAAGATAGCAGGAGGGGAAGAATGAAGGGGAGTAAGTCGGAGGGGGAGACGAACCATGAGAGACGATGGACTCTGAAAAACAAACTAAGGGTTCTAGAGGGGAGGGGGTGGGGGGATGGGTTAGCCTGGTGATGGGTATTAAGGAGGGCACATTCTGCGTGGAGCACTGGGTGTTATGCACAAACATTGAATCATGGAACACTAATGATGCAATGTATGGTGATTAACATAACAATAAAAAATTTAAAAAAATAGAACTATCTGTTGGAAGAGGAAGTTCATCTTCTGTGGTGAATAGTGGATATCTTACTAGACATGGTCTCTGAAAGCAAAATTGATGTTTACTTAATGTAAAAGAAATTAGTTGAATAGAAAAAGTGTCAACTGAAGGAAAAAATGAAGAGAATGGTTAGAAGATTAGGAAGAAAATCATCAACCAAGGAAATAGATTATAGATGAGATTTTCTCAGCCAAACTGATAGATCTTGTTCCAGGGGAGAATGTGGTGATAAGTGAAACTGATAATTTTGGATTGGCAGTACAAATATAACACCGAGTAAAGGCAGAAACAAATTTTCTGGGTAAGAATAATGAGGGATATATATCTTATGTAGATATCAGGCACACACAAATATAGAACCTGTGTGAAAGGTTCCCAGGAATGTTTGTGGGTTGTGTAATATCTGTGAATTATTGTCACATATACATAGGTCTTAAATTCATCTACCATGGGATAGGTGTAGTTGGGAGAAGGTACCTGGAGTCCATTACAAAGGAAAGAGTTATTTGTTAAGTTGATATTTTGGGTGAGGAACACATTCATTCTTTGCTTGCAGCAGGAATTTCGAATACTGTAGCACTATTGGTTTTCACATCCCTGTCCATGTCCCTACCTGTGAAGAAAACTTACCCCTCAGATTCTCAATCTTCTCTAATGACTTCAGCTTTAAAGGAGCAAGATCTAGCTTCCCATAACTTTTTGTACTTTTTAATATTTTACGAAGTTATACTAATTAAATTAAAAAGACTCAACACAAGCACCATCTCTTCCAGGATGCCATCTGGATCAGATGGCCTTTATCTATAGTCTAGGTAAAGTAAGCTAGAAGTCTAAAAATTAAATAAAGATGTATTCAGTCTTGCACTGCTGGGAAGACTGAATTTGGAATTGACGTTCTACCAAGGTAAAGAATATCTGGCAAAATCCCTAGGCTTTGGGGCGCCTGGGTGGCTCAGATGGTTAAGTGTCTGCCTTCGGCTCAGGTCCTGATCCCAGGGTCCTGGGATCGAGTCCCGCATCGGGCTCTCTGCTGGGTGGGGAGCCTGTTTGTCCCTCTGCCTCTGCCTCTCTCTCTCTCTCTCTCTGACTCTCATGAATATATAAATAAAATATTAAAAAAAAAAATCCCTAGGCTTTCAGTTCAGGCTCTAATGTGCTACAGCCTAGATGCATGGACTATCCCCCTAGGATTAAGAGCAAACCAGACAAAGAACATTCTTAACAACACCTTAAAACCTAGTTTTGGCTGTACCCTAGCTGCCTGGCAGAAAAAAATTTTAAATTAACTTTGAAGGAAGATAACATCAGCCAGAACCATTTATTTTTCATATTTAATATGGAGCATTCACTCTTAAATTATCAGATATGCCTAAAAATGAGCAAATAAACAAACTCCAATAAATAATAGAAATAGACATACATTGGTTCAGATATTGTAGTTATCAGAGAGAAACATTATAACTATGATTAATATTTTCAATAAAATACAGAAAAAATTGGAAATTTTCTGCAGAGAAATTGTTAAAAAGATGAGTCATTACCAAGAACTGAAAATTACAACAATTGAAATTCAGAATTGAACATACAGTTTTAAGAGAAGATTTGATGTGGCAGAAGAAAGGATAAATGAACTGGAAAATAAATTAGTAGAAAAATACCCAGATATAAAAGTAAAGAATTTTAAGATACACAAGAGAATATAAAATTTGTATATGTGTGTATTTGTGTGTGTATATAAGGTGTGTGTGTGTGTGTGTGTGTGTATACAGTGAAAAAAGTTTAACATATGAATATCTAGAGGCTTAGGAAAAGAGACCAAAGAGAATAGAAAAGGAGCAATATTGGAAGAAATAACAGCTGTGATTCTTCCAAAATGGGTGAACACAACGATCTATAGACATGAAAACTTATGAACCCCAAACAAATTAAATACAGAAACAAAACAAAACAAAATATAACCTGGCACGTAATAGTGAAATTGTTAAAAGCCGAAGGTAAAAGAAAAATCACCAAAACTTAGTTCTGAGTCCTCTCATCCCTTTCTGAGTTTTTCTAATTATGATTTATATTATCCCTTCATACCCTTCATTGTTTCTAAGTATCTATTAGCTTATTTTAAAATGGTGGGTTACTGATTTGATCTGGCTTCATGCACACAGCCTTCCTCAAGGAGGTTATTTTACTCCTTATGATTTTTTTCTTATAATAATTTTGTACTAAATCTTATCTTGATACTTTTCTGTTGTTCTTCTTTATGTGAAATTAACATTCCTAAACTTTTAGAATGAAGTGGAATTTAGGAAAGCAGCTCTAACTTCACAGAGCTTCCTCTTTTGTTATTGTGTAAAGTTCAAAAACAAGGAAGCTTGCCCTCTGGGATTTTTTGGCTACTCTTTCACAAACTTTGGTTTGTACATTTTGTTTCCTTTCTCTTTCTTGTGCCTGTCCTGCTCAATTTTTATTCTACCCTTAATAGTTTCTCATCATGGGCTATATTCTAGAAAGGAACCCTGCTGGTCAGTTTGAGAAATCCTAAGAGCAAGATTGCTTTAAAGGCAACTCATTTAGTCCTCACTGGAACTCCTTGTACTCACTCACTAGTAAGGGGAACACAATCCCACCCATTTTAGTGGCTGTCTTCAAAACAATCCCCTTACTTTGCAGTGAATATCAATTGGCTATTTGTTTTATTTTTTTTCCTACTTAGCTGACAGGGTTTTTCTTTTAATTATCAAATGGGTAATGATTATTATCAGATGCCTTTTTTCAGATGACATTGTGATTTTCCTACTTTATTTTGTTAATGTGGTGATTAACATCATTTTTTTTAATTTTTGGATAACCTTTGATTGCTGAAATAAATTCCAACTTCTCATGCAAAAATTTGAAATAAAATATCAGCAAATAAATATTTATCTTTTATTTCCTGTATTTAGTTGTAAAATATTGAAAATTTTATCTCTTGAGATAAAAAATAAGACAATGATGTTCACTAACACCAACTCTTTTCAATGGTATATTGGAAAATCAAACTAGTAGATAAGCCCCACTCCACCCCCAAAAAGTAAAAATGTAAGGATTGGAAAGAAGAAATAAAATTGTCATTATTCATACAACATGAATGTGTATATTGAAAAGTCTAAAAATATCACTAATAAACTCTAATTAATGATTGAAAGGGGGTTGCTGAATACAAGTTAAATATATAAAATGAACTATATATCTTAATACTGCAGTGATCTGAAAATAGTGAAATTTTACAAAGCAATGTATCTATCAAAGTATCAAAATCAAATAGCTAGGAATAAACCTAAAAATTATGTGAATGATCTCTACATGGAAATTTAACAAAACATTTATGTGAAAACCTAAGGAGATCTAAACAAATGAAGGATTATATTAAGTTTAGTGATTATAAAACTTAGTGTGATAAAGACATCAAATCTCTCTAATTTGATATATAGATTTATGCAATGTTATTTAAAATCCAAGCATTTTTCACAAGCTGATTTAAAAATTTATAGGAAAATGCAAGCAAAAAAGCCAAAAGAGCAAAGCTAGAGCATTTATATTATCATATATCAAACTTATTTCAAATCTACCATAATTTACAAGATGTGAAATGGCATAGGGATATAAAAACATACCACTAGAAAAGAATAGTAAACTCAGATTTAGACCTATCACATATGGATACCTGATTTATCTATCAGGAAGGCATCATTGCAATGCTGAAAAGATGGTCTTTCAGATAAATGATGCTAAATAAATTGGAAATTAATTTAAAAAAATAAACTTTGGTTTATTTTTTATGGTCTGCACCTCAATAAATTCCAAACAGATCATATATCTACATGAAAAAGGTAAATCAATAAAGTTTCTCAAAGATAACATAAGCTGAGCCTATTTCCTGATAAGGACATGCTAGATTACAGGAAAAATAAATGAGATCAGATACTAACCCTCATTCCAAACATGTTTTTCTCCATGCATGACCTGTAAATCCTCTAAGTTAATTACTACACTGTAAACTATTCCTGAAGAGTTCTTGTACTTCCTCAGTCCAGTCACATTATAGACTAGAATGTAATGAAATATATTAAGTAGAATATATTTTTATCACAATACTGTATTAATAATTCTCAGTATTTTGGCCTATAACCTTCTAAGAGTCAGAGACAATGCTTGTTATCTCAAAAATATATGGATAAAAATGTATTTCATTCTTCATTTCTCTTCATCACATGTTAATTATTAGGTGCATTCTATAAGTGAATGCTAGGTTAAGGTAATGAGGAAGTGTACTTTTTTGGTCTTTAATTGGCTTACAGTCTAGTTGGGAAAATATATATAATTTTAAACTGTTTAAGTGCTTTTTTGCTGCTTCATATTTTTAATATCATAGTTAAAATATATAAATTCACTTCCAGACAATTAATATTTATTGAATATCTACATTGTGTTTTGCACTCTGCAATGTCATATATATGACATTGGTATATACCAGGGAGATATGAAAAAAATATGGTCATGGTTCTTGCTCCCAAGGATTTTATAAAGTAACGAATGAGGGTTATAAAGAGATTCTACTGTGTGATTTAAATAAATTTTTACTATAACCATGACTTTACCTTCTTGAAATAAAACATAAAACATAAATAAAGAGGTACTGCCTCCAATGTAACTCCGTATATTTCATGGTAGAAATTGATAAGTCAAATAATTTTTAAAATGAGTTTGAATTGCAACAAAGGTACCACTGTGGTGTAAGATTTTGATACTTGGGGAGACTGTGTCTGGGGAGGAACAAGGGTTTATAGAACTTTTCTGTACTTTCTGCTCAATTTTACAGCCAACTTAAACTGTTCCAAAAAGTAAAATTTCTATGTAAAAGGAAAAGAAAGATGGGTTTATCATGTTATACCAATGATGTGTTCTTTTGGAAACAATGCCTAACACTTCTTCATTTTATGAGGTCAGCATTGCCCTATGCCCAAACCAAAAAAATAGATTATAAGAAAAGTAAATTGCAGACCAATATTTCTTATTAATGTAGATATAAAAATCCTCAACTAAATATTAAAAACTTGAATCCAAAACTGTTTAAGAAGAATTATATGCGACCACAAAGTGTAATTTATCCAAGCATGCCAATTCTGTCAAAATTTGAGAATCCATTGGTGTAATATACCACAGGGACAAAATAAAGAAGCAAAATCATATGATTGCATTGACTGATGCTGGAAAAGCATTCAACAAAACCAACACTTCATTCATGATAACCACTCTTAGCAAACTAGGAATAGAGGGGAACTTAAACTTGATAAAGAATAACTACAAAAACAAAACAAAACAAAACCCACCACAAGTAACATAATAATTGTGAGAATCTAAGGACTTCCCTGTAGGATCAAGAAAAAGACAACAATTTTCCCTTTCACCACTCTTATTCAACAGTGTATTGGAAGTTCTACCTAGTACAATAAAACAAGAAAAAGAAATATCAGACATACAGATTAGAAAAGAATAAATAATAACTGCCTTTATTCATAGGTGACATGATTGTATAGGAAACACAAAATAATCAGACACTATCTCCTGAAACTTCTAGTAAGTATTGTGGAATCACAGATATAAGGTCAATAAACTGAAGTCAATTGCTTTCTTATATGCCAGTGATGAATATTAGACAGTGAAATTTAAAAGACAATAAACTTACAATAACATCAAAATAAATTAAATATTTACATATACATCCAAGAAATATGTACAGGATCTGTAAGTGAAAAACTACAAAAAACTAATAAAGGAAGTCAAAGCAGATGCAAATAAATGGAGATATATTTTGTGCCCATGGATTTGAAGACTCAATATCATTAGTGTCAATTCTTCCAAACTTCATTTTCAGATCTCCAATAAATATCCCTACTTTGTATATAATAACAAACTGATTCTAAAGTTTAAATTGAAATGCCAAACCTAGAATAAGCAGCACAATACCAAAAAAATAAAAATATGACAAACAAAGCAGGAGGATTCACACCAACCAACTTCAATACTTATTATAAACCTGTAATAATCAAGATAGCATGGTATTAGTGGAAGAGTAGACAGATTAATGGATGAGAATAGAATGTTGTGATATTGTGATTTATAAGAAATATGTATTTGGTCATTCAGATTAAATTATATTATTAATAATTATATTATTATTAAATATATATATATACTTGATCTTCATCTACAGTTTCTAATGCACAACTCCCTAAACCCTTGGAATTTCTAAGTGTTGAGAATGATAAACATGTCTTTTGTTACATTAGTGAGGTGATTTTTGGAAGGCAGTTAAGGATGGGGGCTAGTAGACGATGAGGCAACCAGGTGATTAGAGAGTTGAAAATTTCAGTACCACCCCCTGATCTTTAGGGAGAGGAGAGGAGCTAGAGGTTGAATCAACTGCCAATGGCCAATGGTTTAATTAATCATGCCTATATACTGACACCTACATAAAAAAAAAAGAACAGGTTTCAGAGAGTTTCCATGTTGGTGGACATGTGGAGATGTGGAGACAACACTGTACCCAGAGAGGGCATAGAAGCTCTGCACCCATTCCCACGTTCTTTGCCCTATGCATCTTTTCCATTTGACTGTTCCTGAGTTGTATTCTTTTATAATAAACCAGTAATTTAGTCTGTAAATGGGTTTCCTGAGTTCTGTGAGCTGCTCTAGCAAATTAAGAGAACCCAAGGAGTGAGTTTTGGGAACCTCGGATTTATAGCCAGTTCATCAGAAGCAAAGGTAACAACCTAGGATTGTAACTGGCATCTGAGGTGGGAGGCAGAGGGTAATCTTGTAGACTGAACACTTAACCTGTGGAATTTTATGCTATCTCTCAGTAGATAAATATCAGAATTGAGATGAATTACAGGGCACCCAGCCGGTGTCCTGAGAATTGCTTGTTGGTGTGGAGAACCATCTCCATTCCACATTGGAACTGGGTCCAGAAACACACAATGACAGTCTAGTCATGAGAAAAAATAGCAGGTAAATTCCAATTGAAGGACATCCTACAAAATACCCTAATCACTACTCCTCAAAAGTATTAAGGTCATAGAAAAGGAAAAACCATAATCTCTAAAAAAGAAGAAATTTAGTTTGGGCTATATGGGAACTCTCTTTCACCTTCACAACTTTCCTAGAAATCTAAATCTATTCTAAATTTAAAAGATTTTTTTAAGAAAAAGCCATCCTTTGTGTGAAAAGTTTATATGTATTTTGTAAGTGCACAAGAGACTTTTTTAGGATGATAAAACTATTCTGTACGATACTGTAATGGTGGATACATGACATTATGCATTTACAAACCCATAGAAATTTAGAGCCAAAAAAGTAGGACTTAACATATATAAATTAAATAATTATTTAAGAATCTGATGGATCTCATAATGGAATGAAGACAATGAAAAAAAATTAAACTGTATTATAAGTATATGAAACAGTCTCATTGAAGGGCCTGGCCCAAATGTTG